>NW_010328041.1:18256-18486 GCF_000700745.2 Antrostomus carolinensis | reverse complement strand
AGGTTCTCTGTCCTCCCCCTCCTCCTCCTACTTCCTGGCAAGGAAGCTCTGTCTTTGGTTAGGTCGAGGTTCTCTGTCCTCCCCCTCCTCCTCCTACTTCCTGGCAAGGAAGCTCTGTCTTTGGTTAGGTCGATAGTCTTCTTTTGTTCAGGCCAATGTCCTCTCCTCCAGGTTCTCTCCACCTTCTTCTTTTCAGGACAGTCCTTCCCCTCCCCAATATGGATTGGCAG
>NW_010328041.1:11734-18164 GCF_000700745.2 Antrostomus carolinensis | reverse complement strand
ACCAAAAATGGCCACCCCCACCCCCCACAGACCCAACACAGCTACGAAGTAGCAATAAAAACTAGTGTCATCCTCCTGTTGGAAACCCTGGAGCCAAGCACACAGCAGACATTGCTCTACAGATCCAACCGTGCGATGCATCCCAGGGGCAGCTGCATTGGAAGGGGAGATCCAGGAAGGATGAATCGGATCCTGAGGATCCCATTAGCTCTTGCAACAAACTGTCTGCTGGAGCTGGAACAATTTTTAATGCATACCAGAGCTGAGAAAGTTCGCACTGGGATGTTTTGGTACTTGTTGCATTTAAAAACAAAACAAAACAAAACAAAACCCCAACAAAAACCACTCATCTATTCCATACTATGTGTTGCTTTAATTAATTAGTCTTTTCAATCAATAAAAAGCATCTTGCCAGAAAGATGTTCCTGGTCAATCAGTTACACCTAGTGAAGGCAGATATGGCTCATTTCTTGTTCTTATTGTTGTTATTCATGAATTAAAGCATCCCGTGGTGCAGAATTATAAGTGAGAGTGTCTGGCTGTGTAAATGGATTTCCACATGGCTTCATGCTGATCTATCTGGTCGAATAGGCTTGATGGGAAGTTGGCCGTAGGAGCTACTTCTGTAGCTAAATAGCCAACTACCACCTAAAGCTGGGTGGGGAATTTTTTTTTTTTTTTAAATGGCAGTAAAATAATAGTTTATTACTTTTTGGAAAGTATCATTAATTTTGCTATAGTTGAACAGCTCTTTAAAAAACTGTCTTTGTCACAAAACCATTCTTGATAACTCAGAGTGGAAAATAGATTTTCTAGGCCTGTATGATATTGTCCTTGAGAAAAAAAAAATCAGTTGATGAAGCTAAAACTTCTACTCGTTTTAGGTCTTGTAGTATCAAGATCTGTTGCAGAGCTCAGTGAGAGACCCTGCAGTAAGGATGGAGGAAAGGACCTTACTGGGAAGTTAAACATTAAACCCATTTTTTCCCCTTTTCCATGAGTGCTGCAGGTCTGGCAATGACTCTGCAGAAGAAAGCGGGTAACGTCCAACTTGCTTTAGGCATTAGCTAACCTTGGGTGGCACTGGAGCAATGGAAGAGCTGATGCTTATTTTTGAGGTGATGAGATGGGCACATTGACCAGAGAATCGGTGAATTCAGGAGAGCTGAAGTCTTAGCAAAGCTTTCTACTGGCAGAGGCAGAGATGTTTGCCTCTCCTTTTCCAGTAATATCAATATATAGTGCTTTATATCTTCGACAAGTGCTGTGAGGTATAATTATTGCTTATAAAGTGCTTCAGCTTTCTTTTTAGAAAAGACATTACATGTGCGCTCCTTTTTATTATTTTAACAAGCAGACATTATCTGGCAGCCCTGTATCCTTAAAGTGATATTTTCTTTCTGAATAGAGTATAAAATCTCTTTTGTGTTTTCCAATCATTCCTAAAATAGCCCCATTCCAATTTTAAAGCATACATCTCTTTAGGATACCGGCTTTAATCATTTATTTAAACCTTTACCCCCTATGAATAATCAAACTAGTTCTAAACTTGTGCAAGTCATCTTAAAAATCACCCCAAGTTCTGCCCTGTTGATTTGTGTCACCCAGGGCAGTGGTGGAGTCCCCATCCCTGGAGGGACTGAAGAGTCGTGTAGACATAGTGCTGAGGGACATGGGTTAGCCGGGGACTTGTGAGTCTTGGGTTAATGATTGGACTTGATGAGCTTAAAGGGCTTTTCCAATAGAGACAATTCTGGGATTCTGTGTTTTCATACCTGCTTGTCTTTTACTGACTAGCCAAGCCACTGTACTTCCCAACACCATCTTGGAGTGAACACCAAAATGTGTGTATTTTTCAAATGAGAAGTATGAATCATAGAATCACAGACTGGTTGGGGTTGGAAGGGACCTTAAAGATCATCCAGTCCCAACCCCCCTGCCATCAGCAGGGACACCTTCCACTAGACCAGGTTGCTCAAAGCCTCCCCCAACCTGGCCACAAACACTTCCAGGGAGGAGCATCCACAGCTTCTCTGGACAACCTGGGCCAGTGTCTCACCACCCTCACAGCAAAGAATGTCTTCCTCAGATCTCGTCTCAATCTCCCCTCTTCCAGTTTAAAGCCATCACCCCTTGTTCTGTCACTCCCTGCCCTTGTCCAAAGTCCCTCCCCAGCCTTCCTGGAGCCCCTTCCGGTACTGGAAGGCCGCTAGAAGGTCTCCCTGGAGCCTTCTCTTCTCCAGGCTGAACAGCCCCAACTCTCTCAGCCTGTCCTCATAGGATAGGTGCTCCAGCCCTTGGATCATCCTGGTGGCCTCCTCTGGACTCACTCCAGTAGTTCCATGTCCTTCTGTTGTTGGTGGCCTCAGAACTGGACACAGTACTCCAGGTGGGGCCTCACGAGAGTGGAGTAGAGAGGGAGGCTCTTTGAGCAGAACGACCATCAAAGGGATGCTTGTCCAGCATGAAGAAACAGAACAACTTGCGGGATTGTATTTATACCGTCTTTATAGATTCTTTCGTAAGGCTCTTGGCGGTGTTCCTGGTCAGACTGCAGGAGCCACAGGTAGTGCTGCCTGGGATTTTCCTCCTTTTCTGGGACCTTTTCTCTTTCCACCCTAATACCACAAAATCACATGCAATTCTTCTGGCCCATTTTTGTTTGCTGTCAGCAGAGTGATTCCTCCCTTCCCAGATTGCAGACCCCTGGTGCTGCCCCATCTGTGTTGCAGGAGACTGGATTCCACACTGGGGACTCTCTCTGAGATGCTTAATCTCTTCATTATTATTTTTTTCATTGCTTTTTCAGTGGTCCCCCAAGCTGGCTGCTTCATTTATCAACACCTTCCCTTACAAATGTGGTTAGTATTAAGATACCTCCTTTCATTAGGTGTATTAAATTTCCTTGTTCTCGGGGCTCCTTTAGGCAATGAACCAGGACTGATTTGTAGGCCTCTTTAAAATGTGAATATATTATTTGCTCATTACTCTTAAGCACAAGGTTTTTTGGTTATGCTTTTATGATCTTGGCGTGCCAATGAGGTGATGTGTCCCAGGCTGAATCTCCAGCAGCCCTGCAGAGAAGGGCCTGGGAGTGCTGGTGGATGACTAGTTGACCATGAGCCAACAATGTGCCCTTGTGGCTAAGAAGGCCAATAGTCTCCTGGGATGCATTCAGAAGAGCATGGCCAGCAGGTTAAGGGAGGTTCTCCTCCCTCTCTACTCTGCCTTGGTGATGTCGTATCTGTAATACTGTGTCCATTTCTGGGCTCCTCAGTTCAAGAGAGACAGGGATCTTCTAGAAAGAGTCTAGCGGAGGCTACAAAGATGATTAAGGGGCTGGAGCATCTCCCATATGAGGAAAGGCTGAGAGAGGGCAGTCTGTTCAGCCTGGAGAAGAGAAGACTGAGAGGGGACCTTATCAATGTTTATAAATATCTAAAGGGCGGCTTTCAAGAGGATGGGGCCAGACTCTTTTCTGTGGTGGCCAGTGATAGGGCAAGGGGCAGCGGGCACAAGCTGGAGCACAGGAGGTTCCACTTAAACAAGAGGAAAAACTTTTTACTGTGAGGGTGCCAGAGCCCTGGGACAGGCTGCCCAGAGAGGTTGTGGAGTCTCCATCTCTGGAGAGATTCCAGACCCCCCTGGACGCCAACCTGTGCAACCTGCTGTAGGGAACCTGCTTTGGCAGGGGCGTTGGACTGGATGATCTCCTGAGGTGCCTTCCAACTCCCACCATTCTATGAATCTAGCACCTCCATGAGAGGTCTGGGTTTTTTTCTCCTTTTCCTTTCACAAAGAATTGGAGATAGTTTACTTCAACCCCTCTTGTGTTCATTGCATTAAATTAGTTGTTTGAGCAATTAAATTTTAGGTTTCTGACCTGCATTAGACCCTTGTTGGTTTTCCATTAATCTCACCTAACACATATCACTCTCTAACAGACTCAAAATAGTACTCAAAAGTAATTTTTGTGCCTTTCAAATTGTCCTGAATAGGTTCTTCCTAAACCACTTTAAGGAACTATTTCAGCTTTCATCTTTTATATGGACATTCAATACTATAATGAACAGAATTTCTTAAGTAGTTTGTGAGCTCTTGCTCATACAAGGTAAGTTTAATTAAAAACGTAGAAAAACTTCTGTATCATGGGAATGTAAGAAGAGTGGAACTACATTTATACAGAAGAGATGAATAAGAGATAACATAGTAAAGGTTATGTAAAATAGCAGTTTGGTTAAAAGAGCATATAAGGACATCTAATTAGCAGGTTTTGTAGTACAGATGATCTGTATGTTTTGAAATTCCAAGGAAGAAAAATGGATACAATTAAAGATTTTCATAATGCTTAATTAATCCTTGTCACGACTTCTCATTAAGACCAAGAAGTTACGAGTCTTTAGAAGAGGACTGAGATATTTTTGGAAGACAATAGGAAGGTTGAGGATTATGTCAGATAAAAACAAATGACAATATACACCTTCAGCTGAACACTGTGGGCCTTAAATTAATAAAAAATGGTGTTATTCTTGAATATTTCATTAGCAGACACATAGTTTTCTTTGAAATGTTCATTGAAGGTGGTTGTTAGGGCATAAGGTTGGATTAATTGGTTCACTCTTCCAGCAAGAAAAGTCCTGTGATCCTGAGCAGTATCTAATACAGATGATTGTACTTAGCACTGGGTGATGGATGTTCTCAGATCTTAAGTGTAAGGGTATTTTAGGTTGTGAGCCATATGGTGGAGGAGTAAGGATGAAATCATCTCCATTGAAGTCAACCAATGTTTGTCTTGAAGCTTTACAAGGGCCTCAGGGCTTCAATGAGTCGGGTACTCAGGTTGCAATTTCTTTACACAAGTTCATTCCTCTCAAGCTACCATACAGGATTTTCACTGAGATCTTGTTCACAGCAAAAGAATCAAGGAATTCCTGGGGTAGACATGAGGGGAGCTTGGGGCAGAACCAGCTCTTTCATCTCAAGTTGCATCATGGGAGGTTTAGATTAGATATCAGGAAAAATTTCTTTGCTGAAAGGGTTCTTGGGCATTGGAACAGGCTGCCCAGACAGGTGGTGGAGTCACCTTCCCTGGAGGGATTTAAAAGATGAGTAGACGTGGTGCTTAGGGACATGACTTAGTGGGCATGATGGTGATGAGTTGATGGTTGGACTTGATGATCTTAGAGGTCTTTTCCAAGCTTAATGATTCTGATTCCTCTGAATCACATGTGTGAAGAGCCTTTAGCACAAATGGGAAGGGTCTCCCCTCGGTGTCCTTCAGACACCAAGCGCATCCCTTCCTTCAAAGAATAATAACAGCATAACATGGGAAATGGGATGAATTGATTTTTTTTTTTAATTTTTATTTTAAATTGGCCATTCTGTTGGCTCTACAAAGCCAAATCACTTCAGTGGGGGAAGGAGTCAGGCTAAGTTCTCCAGCATGACATACCAAAACCTCAGTAAAAACCAATAATGAATTTTGTTAATTATAATTAAATATCAACAGCGTTATTCTATTTACTGGTTTCTTACTGAAGATGAACAGAAAGTGTAGTCGTAATTTCCACCATGTCATTTCTGCAGCACACCTGAAGTGTTTCATTTTGTTTGCACTAGTTTTCCCCAGATATCTTCATCACTAATGGTGCTACCCCTAAAATTTGATTCACTGACTTTTAAATAGTAGAGGTGATTTTATTCTGGTGGAAGAAAGAAGAATTTATTAATAACCATTTCCACCAGTTTATTTTCTTAGTCATATCTGATCTCATTCAGATGTGTATTGTTCCTGTGCAAAATGTATACAGTTCTTTGGGAAGGAGTAATGTTTTTAAACTAAAAGAGGGGAGATTTAGACTACATGTAAGGAAGAAATTTTTTATGCTGAGGTTGGTGAGACACTGGCCCAGGTTGCCCAGAGAGGTTGTAGAAGCCCCATCCTTGGAAACATTCAAGGTCAGGCTGGATGGGGCTCTGAGCAACCTGATCTGGTTGAAGATGTCCCTGCTCACTGCAGGGGGCTGGAGTAGATGGCCCTAAGAGGTCCCTTCCAACCCAAACCAGTCTGTGATTTTGTGATTCTATGATGTCTGGGGTCTTCATAGCTTATTGTAGTGACAGCAGAGCTACCTGGAGAACTTCTGAGTTGTGTCCTTCTTGCTTTGTTTCTTCTTCACATAACCTGAATATAGTTAGTATAGTTAGTCACCACTGAGACCAGTGCTTAAATAGCAGCCAAAACCAGTTCTTTAAAAATTAATGAAATTCTGAGACTTATTCATTAATCTGTTCTTGAATATTTTATCCATTTTGTATGAAAAAAACCCTGTTTTTGTGAGTCTGCAGCAGTCTTGATTCCAGAATGTGATTGAGGACTGGCTTGTACTTTGAATACTATGAAAAAGCAAGTTTTTGGGAAAAAAAAAAA
>NW_010328041.1:0-11690 GCF_000700745.2 Antrostomus carolinensis | reverse complement strand
CCATGTGTAGGTGAGTATCCAACATCACCTGCTGGGAAGCTTGGTAGATGCATTAAAGATGACACACTTGGGTGCAGCATCCTCCTGCAGCATCCTCCAGCAAAGCAGAGGCTCTTTTTTATTGAAAGATCATGCAAATCCAAATAAGAAATTAATTTTCTTT
This sequence comes from Antrostomus carolinensis, assembly GCF_000700745.2. Lineage (NCBI taxonomy): Eukaryota > Metazoa > Chordata > Aves > Caprimulgiformes > Caprimulgidae > Antrostomus > Antrostomus carolinensis. Next base: position 11,527 of record NW_010328041.1, on the reverse strand, counting down.
CTGGCCTGAAAAGAGCTCAAGTACTGAGGCAGTTGTTGCCTCTGAAGAGCAATCACCCTCGCTCTTCCACGTGAGCAATATAGCCCAGGAGCTTCTGTGTAATGTCGTAAGGCGTGCAGTGTTTTTGACGTAAAAATTCATGTTAATCAAGGTCAGGGAGGTAGGTAGGAAAAAAATATGGAGAAGATGACAGTAAAGATGAAATCTAGCTCTGCGTCCTTCAGGTCATAGTAATGCGATGATAATTTCAGGCACTCATAAAGGTGCACATCTGACCTCAGCTTTCAAGCCTGTTACCAAATAAGCAGCCTGCAGCGAGGTAGATGGATATGATGCAACCTCCGCCTTTACTGTGCACCTATGCTGCAGTGCAGAACTGCTGCCCCACAGGCAAAAAAACCCCTTATCTGTAGTCCAGCACCTCATGAAGGACCATTGCTGGAGTGTCCTGCTGCCATCCTGACACCACACCCCAAAAATTAACTGTACGGAGTGAAGCATTGCCATAAAGCTGGCATTGAACACTGAGCCCAGGGCATCCAAAATCATCCTGCTCTCCATCATTAGGATTAGTCGTAGGCTTGCTGGAAGTTTTTTGGACTTTTTTTCCTTCTTAATTCTGCTTAATTCCTGTCCCAAGCTCTGTGTACCAGGAAAAGCCACAGCTTTGACCTGAGAATGCAGAATAACTATTAATATTTTCTGCTGCTTCTATGGGCATGTTTTCATTTTTTATTATGAAACATTATTTTTAACAAACTGTCCCAGTTTAGAATCACGTGAATATAAACTGTCCTGAGAGAAGAAGCATATTTAAATGTTTATCTCTCTCTGCTTGAATGCTGCATCTTTCCATCACCAAATATAAAATTACTTCTTTGCATGGTGTGAGGTGACACAATTCCCCTGGGGACTTGTGGGAAAGGACCTATTGAGAAAATGAATAGCATTGGGATGAAATCCTCGTTGTGCCAGTGACATCGTTGTTAGAAACTTAGAATCATAGAATCACAGACTGGTTTGAGTTGGAAGGGACCTCAAAAATCATCCAGTTCCAACCCCCCTGCAAGCATCAGGGACACCTTCCACTAGACCAGGTTGCTCAACGACTCATCCAACCTGGCCTTGAACACTTCCAGGGAGGAGCAGCCACAGCTTCTCTGGGCAACCTGGGCCAGTGTCTCACCACCCTCACAGCAGAGAATTTCTTCCTCAGATCTCATCTCAGTCTCACCTCTGCCAGTTTAAAGCCATCACCCCTTGTTCTGTCACTCCCTGCCCTTGTCCAAAGTCCCTCCCAGCCTTCCTGGAGCCCCTTCAGGTACTGGAAGGCCGCTAGAAGGTCTCCCTGGAGCCTTCTCTTCTCTGGGCTTAACAGCCCCAACTCTCTCAGCCTGTCCTCATAGGAGAGGTGCTCCAGCCCTTGGATCAACCTCATGGACCTCCTCTGGATTTGTTCTAACTGGTCCATGTCTTTCTTGTGTTGGGGGCTCCATAACTGGACACAGTACTCTAGGTGGGGCCTCACAAGAGCAGAGTAGAGGGACAGAATCCCCTCCCTCGACCTGCTGGCCACAAACTTGAAAGAGAAACAGAAAAATTGAGAAGAAAAAATTTATTCTTGCTCCGGGTGTTAAATACAACCCCTCTGCATCACTCCATGCTGTATCCCAAAACGTTCATGGTTCCAATGTGTCTGGAGGGGTAAAGCGATTCCCCGTGCTCCTTCTGGTTAGTGAAATGTACTTTTCAGCATTGTTTTAGCAAAATATTATGATGAAACAGAAGTAACTGGAAATGTGTTCTCCCCGACAGTAATTTGCACAATAATCCCTGCAAAATCAAACCCTGGTGGGAGGATGGTTAAATTCCAGTGGAAATTTTACATAGTGTTGCCGCCAGAAAGACCCTAAGGACACGAAGGTGCTGCTGTTCCTTTGCCTGAAGCTTTCCTGGGCTTATAAACAAACAGTTATTTGAATAAAATAGCCTAAAAGCAAAAGTGACGCAAGGAATTCTGGCTTATAGTGCAAGGCAATAAAAAGTTTCAGGTCTGATAACACCGCCAGCAAGCGCTTGAGCTGAGGATGATTCACTCAATGATCCTTGAAAAACTTGGAAAGGCTTCGCTGAGCACGGAAAAACATGGAAAGATGCTAAAGGATTGCAGGGCCATAGGAGTATTGCATTTAATCTTAAAATAATACACCTATCTGGGCACTGTTCTGGTGGTTGCTTGGATTTTAAGGATTTAAAGCATCTTTTAGTGTTTTACTGATAAAGCTTTGCTGCACTGGCTGCAGTTAAAAGGACATTTTGCCATTGACCTGGTTTTGCAGAAAAGCAACTCGTGCTTAAAAATTGTGTATATTAAAAAATAAAATTATGTAACACATATAATCCTTCTGTTGCTCTTTTGCCAATACTTTTTTCACTTAAAACTTAGAATTTTTCCCCCCTATTTCAGTACCTTTACATGTAATACAGAGAAAAAGAGTAGCTTGGATCTAAGCCTGAAGTTCAGGATTTTCAGCTGCTGGGTCCACAAGAAGAAAAGAAGCGAAAAAGCAAAAAATTTGTTCTTCAGCTATGGTTTTGGAAGGAGGCACTTCAAAGCCAAAATGTTGCAAATGGCAGTTAAGAGTGCAATGCTGAGCTACCTTCTGGCTTTCCTCTCCTTGGTGCCATGTCCTGTGCCAGTCTGCTCTCCTCAGTGTCCCTCCGGCTCCGACCTGACGGTGTGAAGCAGGGGGATGTATTTTCACCCATTTAAAGTGGGATATATTGTCATTGCTTGCCTGGGTAAATGTGTAGGAAGAAAACTTTTTGGAAAAAATTCTTTTTTGGAAAAGAAGTTTGAAATTGTTCAGTGAAATTGTTTATTTGCTTAAATTGGTGCTTTTTGTCTAGAGAGGGGTCTAACTCTGAAATAATTACTTGAAATAATTTCAGTCAACTTGTTATCAGAAATTTAGTACTGACCCTAACAAACACTTCCAAATTAAACTTTAAAGATAATATCTTTAAAGATAGTATCTCCACCTCCATCCAGTTTTGACACATGAGACCCCTGTTCATTTGCTTCAGTCTCCCTGCTCTTCCCTCTTTATCCAGGAGCATTTTGCTTTGGTTTAAGCCCTTGCATCTCATTACTTTCAGCTGGAGTTTCGGATTCAGATGAGTGCATTTTTCCAAGGAAATCTCTCCAGGAAGCATACCAAGTTGTGCCTTTGCTGAGGTTAATATAACCACTCAGGGCTTTAACCCTGGTTTTCTAATTTTCTAACTTTTTTTTAGGAGCTTGCACCAAATCCTCGTTTTGGTGGAATTGCTCATCTCTAACACAGAATTAAAATATACTCTGACATGGAGAGCTATGTCATCTAATCAGTAATATAGAGGTCTCAGTCCTGGGCATACCTATCAGTGCCTCAAGAGTGAAGAAGAAGTGGTATATGACAATATATATTTTATAATATACCTTAGTTTGTGAGTGTGCATCTTGTTGCCTTGTAGTGTTGCTACTTTTTTTGCATGCCAGCCAAAATCTTTGTTGGCTTCTAGGATGATAGGCAATTGCATTATGTGCTGTTACAAAGATAAAATGAAACCCCACCTATAATATTTTAATACAAAAAAGTGTAAAAGAGGCAATAAACTTGAATTATAATATAACTCCAGTTTAGCTGCTTTGATTGCAGTATAATATTGGATATTATTGAGTAGTCTTGGGAAATTCCTGTTACAGATGTATGTACACACAGCTGTTTTCATAATATTATTTATCATTCATAGATTTATAGACTAGTTTGGGTTGGAAGGACCTTAAAGCTCATCCAGTTCCAACCCCCCTGCCATCAGCAGGGACACCTTCCACTAGACCAGGTTGCTCAAAGTCTCATCCAACCTGGCCTTGAACACTTCCAGGGGGAAGCATCCACCTGTATGGTTGTAAGTTCTTGCAGTCAGAGAATAAGATATTCTCCTGAACTCATGCTTCACAGAAAATGTTACCTCCAACATCCAACACACACTCTTTGCAGAGGGACAGACAAGAAAACCTTTGGCTGCATCTGTTATAACTCAGTTCTTCACAGCAGAACTGATTTTGCAGTACACATCCCATATACAATTTTTCATCTCAGGGCACTCAGAGATATATCTATTTGAAGTTATTAATATCATCAAATCTTACAGACTTCCCACTGTTCCTTCAGCAACCTTGTAACACATTTACAAAAGAGGATTTTAAGGATAACAGCAGCTGTTGCTCACACCTGATTATAAGGGTCTTATTGACATTTAAAGCTCTACTGTGATTAGTCGTTATGAAAATATCTGTTTATCATTAGGCAAGATAAATATGAATATAAAGTCTGAGTAGAGATTGTAATTAGCAGTACAGAGTGCATTGTCTGAACTTCACTTTTCCTGAGCTTCATGGTCCTTATGAGCGGGCTGCTACAAAGCTGTATGTATAATTAGGGGGTGTATATATTGGAATATTAAAATATATATCACATAGTAATGTATAGATTTACATAGTCCCGCTCTGCTCTGCACTGGTGTGGCCTCACCTCCAGTACTGGGGGCAGTTTTGGGCACCACAGGGTAAAAAGGACCTAAAGCTCCTGGAGAGTGTCCAGAGGAGGCCACAACATTGGGGAAGGGTTCAGAGGGGAAGCCCTGTGGGGAGAGGCTGAAGACGCTTGGTTTGTTCAGCCTGGAGAAGAGGAGACTGAGAGGAGATCTCATTGTGGTCTAGAACTTCCTCCCAAGGGGAAGAGGAGGGGCAGGTGCTGATCTTTTCTCTCTGGCCACCAGTGATAGGACCAGGGGAAATGGCAGGAAGATGTGTCAGGGGAGGGTGAGGTTGGCCATGAGGAAAAGGTTCTTGAGGCAGAGGGTGGTGGAATATATATGTGTGTGTATATATAACTTTATATATATATAGTCTTAAATATAAATTGAGGGGGTTTTATATATATATACCTTGGGTTCCTAGGGGTTACCTTCAGGGGAATGTGACTTGTTCTAGGCTCGCTGGTTAAGCCTCTGGTCCTGTACTCCCATGAACATTGCCAGCTGCAGAGATTCATTTTAACAGAACAATTTCTAGCAGCAATAAATGGATCTTCATTTTGCTTGAGAGGTACTAAATTACATTTGCCATTTGCCTAAGTGCATGAAGAGATGGAGTGAGAACATGCCTACCTGGCACGGGCCGTGCAGCTGCAACTTTTTCTGGTCTTTGAGGATCAATATCTAATATGGTGTAGTGCTTTGTAATGAATCTGGGGATTGGAGGCCAATGAGTAAATGTTTGCCGCTTATCTGGCTCCATGGTACCTGTGTGGACCTCAGAGATCATGGGATCTTTGCAGCTTAATCTGACCCATTGGGGGAAGCAAAGACCACCGAGTATCTTTGTATTTCATTATATCCAGGAAAAATAAGAGTCAGCTGATTGCCAGCAGTCACTGATTTTAGGCTGATGTGGTTTCAGCTGCAACTAAGATCACGAGGTCCTTCACAGCTTCTCACTCCTTCCAACCTGGGAAGATGGGGAGAGAAACACAACAAAGGGCTGGTGGGTTGGAATGAGGACAGGGAGAGCTCAGTCACCTGTTATGGTCACGGGCAAAACAGACTCAACTTGAGGATTAAAAATCAATTTAATTTGTTACCAATCATCCAAGTAGCACAGTGAGACATAACAACCACATCTTACAACACCTTCCCCCACCCCTCCCTTCTTCCTGGGCTCCAATCACTTTGCTCCTGATGTCTCTACCTTCCCCTGCAGCGGCACCGGGGGCAGGGAATAAGGGTTGCAGTCAGTTCATCTCTGCTGCTCTTTCCTGTGGGCTAAAAGAGTTCAGGAGCAAAGTGTTCCAACACGGGCTTCCCAAAGAGTCATAGACATCTTCAGGTGCAGCCCTCGGCTCTGGCATGGGGACCTCCATGGTCTGGAGTTGGGTCTCTGCTCCAACACACCTCCTCCTCTGCTCTGGCATGAGCGTCTCTGGGGTTTTCTGGTCTGTCGTGAGCTCTCCACGCAGTCACAGCTGCCCTCAGGTACAGCCTCCTGCTCCAGCGTATAGTCCTCCATGGCCTACATGTGGGTATCTGCTCCACTGTTGAACATCCATGTGCTGCATGAGACTTCTTTTACCCCCCTACACACACACACTCCTCCTTGCTTGCCTGGGTGTCTGTAGTCCTCTATCTCCTCCCCTCCTCCTCTCTCCTCAGGTTGTTGATTGTCTTTTTTTCATGTTGATGTTTCCTGATGGCTCTTTCCTTCTTGCAAAACTGGTGTTTCTCTTCATAAATATGGATTCTCAGAGGTGTTTCCCTATTGCTGATTGTCTCAGCCTGAGCTGGAGGCAGGTCTGCCTTGGAGCCAGGGGAGCTTCTTGGAGCTTCTCACAGGGGCCATCACTGTAGCCCCTTCCCCTGCTACCAAAAATGGCCCCAAAACACACAAACCCAAGACAAAGGCATAGTGACATCTGTCCTAGAAATCCATCTGATGGGCCAAGGGTGGGGACTCTGCCCTTTGGAGGCCATGCTCTGGAATGCTGTGATGGACTCCAACAGGGATTTGGTTCCCAGTGCCAATGGAATGTGTCTGTTAAGGACCACCTGGCCAGGACTGAGACCAGGATGAAACCTTTTATTTTTCAGAGCTACTTGTTTGCATAAGATGATGAATCTGTTAAAATCCATTGGGAAGTGGCAGTATGCTGGTTTCAATGGGCTGGCACTGAGCTGGCAGACAAACACAGCCACTCGCTCACTCCCTTCCAGGGGATAGGGGAGAGAATTGGGGGGCAGGAGTATGGAGACTCGTAGGGTGAGATAGGAACAATTTAATAATGGAAATAAAAGAAAAAATAATACTAATATTAAAATAGTAATTATAATAATAGTAATAATAAAATATGCAAATTGCTGATATCCAGTGCAACTGCTCACCACTTGCTGACCAAGCCCAGCCTGTTCCCAGATAACGATCCTGGAGGAGCAACAATCCTGAACCGAAACCGCAATCCTGGGAGAGCGAGAGCCCGAGCGAAAGCCAGAGAGAGCAAGAGGGGAAGAGCCCCTCATGAATATCCTGCCCATGGTGGGACAGGAGATGGAATAGCCCATTGGCAGAGCCAAATGCCAACTGAGCTGATTCATTTCAATATTCCTCGCCTTCTCTAGACCTTGCACTTGCAGACTGACAGAACACAAAGTCTTTCAACTTCCAATGACAACTGAAAACACTGGTCTGTTATCAACCTTCTTCTCATAACCAATCCTAGCTGAACCCAAAACCCAGCGCTGTTCTAGCTGCTGAAAAGAAACCAGCTCTGGCCAGCTACAAACCAGGACAGGCAGCAAACAGAATTATGTAGAGGAAGGATGTTCTGTCTTTAAGAATTACATCTGACAATAGAAAAGAAAAAAGTGAATTTAAGTATTTGCTGTCTTCTGAGCTTACTCAGCTGCTGGTGTCAGAGTAACAGTCCTGCCTTTGCTACAAAGACTGTGGGAAAGAAATAGAGGAGAAGACTTTCATTGGACTCTAAAGGATGACTGTAGTTTAAAAAAAAATACTTTTAATTAACAAATAAGATGTGTTCGTGGTACATGTTTATGATAGGGCACTGGGATGCTGTTGGATATTTTAGTCCAAACAAAACAAAACAAAAAACAACTCTTATATCATTTGTTATTTTCATGTTCACTACATCTTTTTTAAAAATACTCAGTTATCATTGTTTTTGCCAGTCATGACCAAGTGAGTTGCCTTTTTGCCTTGTGTAACAATCTGAAATCCCCTACATTTTTGCACCTAGCTAGAAAGCACCTACTTTATAAAATAATCTTTTCCTGCTCCCAGTGAAGTTACTAGGGTTTTACAGAGATTTTAGTGAGTTGCTATCAACCCTCTGTCCATCCAGTTCACATCCTCCTGTTTTCATACCAGTGATAATCTGGTCTGTTTGGTTTTACAGCAGAACTTTGCTTCTGAAATACAAGGTGTAGTGTGCGGTGTGTAAAGTTGAAGTCTTGGAATCTATCAGAGACCTGAAAACTAAAGTTGGGAAAAAAGTAATTCAAAACACCTAGAACTGGTGAATGTTCAGTCATCAGGATATAACAGGATTTGTTTCTGGAAAGCCTCTCAAGGTCAAGGAGAAATTTGTCATCTACTTTGGGAGTAGGATGAAACCTTAATGAATGTTGCTGTCTCTGAAATAGGATAATGCACTCAAAATTTCCCTGGATTTCTCAGTGTTGTAGACCATGGTGTGTCCCAGGTTACAATTAACTGATTCCGTACTTCTTGCTCACTTTCAGCCTGCATTGATTTCTTCTCATCTCATGGTTGCTTTTAGATGATCCTTCCAAAAGCCCATGTGCTACAGCTAAAATTTCCGCTATTTCGAGTCATTTCAGTGCATGCTTAGTCCATTGTCCAGCAGATGAGTTTTATGTTACTGTTTTGAAGTGTGTACCCATTTTCATGCTTTCTCATGGATGAATTTGTTTTCCTCTGCAGTTCACTACAGGTTTTTTCCAATTTTTGACATTTTGCTAATTACATTTTCCCCTTGTCTTGTTTTTTCCAGCTCTCGTAAATGTGAAACTTTGGGCTATTGATCGGCAATGTTTTCAAACAATAATGATGAGGACAGGCCTCATCAAGCATACTGAGTATATGGAATTTTTAAAAAGGTATGACACTTGTTTACTTTATCAAAAAATACAGTGAATCTGCCGTCCTCATCTTTTGACTTTTTTTGTGAGTGCAGTATTTGATTTGTTTCCTTCTCATCTCTCCTTTTTTTTTTTTTTTCATTTGCTATTTAACCATCTGTAAGTCATATCCTCCCACCCCAGGAGGAATCTTGCTGAGGTTTAGTTTTGTTCCCGTTGGGATTAATTATTTGGCAAAGAGTCACACAGCCAAGGTGTAAGAAAAAAAAGCTTTAATATGAGTCATTTGAAAAGTACTTTATTAAAGAAAATACCCATGAGAAAAAAAAACAACTACCCTCACTAGGGAAAAAGGGAAAAATCTGGTTCATAAACTCTTGTAGAAGCAAGTCCGTTCAAAGTGTGTTCTTGTGCTTGTAGAGGTAAGATGCAAGTTTCTAGAGAAGCAAAAGCTGTAAGTTGTAGTAAAATATCAGTGAGAGGAGTAACAAGAAAGACATAAAACCAAGTTTTTCACTCCTTGAATTTGACTCTCTCAAACTTTCCTTTGGGTTGTGCTGCCATTTCAAGCTAGAACCAATCCTCCCTACCAGAGCAATGCCTAATGTCCCAATAATTCCAGTGCCTCAGCAGTAAGGATAGGCTATGTTTCATGTCACCAAAATAATCCTAAATAGGAGCATAATGTCACCAAATCCTTGAGAAAATACTGCATCAGTCAGCATGAGGCTGTAAGTCATGCCATTGGTACAAAGGCTTCACTTCACCAGGATTGTCCTAGATCGACCTGTTCCGTGTTGTGTCATTTCCCCCCCTGAACTGACAGCCCCTCGCTGCGCAGAGGCAGGGAGAGGGGTGAAATTATACCCAAGAGGTGATTTCTCTTGATGGTGGATGGGGATGTGCACAAAATCCTTCAGATTTGGGCTCCTTTCCCCCCAACTCTCTCCAGGGAGAAGCTGGACCTGATTGCTTGCTTTTTTAAAAATTTTGGATTCAGCTAATTTTCAACACAGGGAAACGTTGTAGCAATTAATTGCTTCATTTCCAGAAGTTGCCTGTTTATTCCAAGGAGGGCTTTTCAGGAAAATGTGCTGTTGTAAGATCTAGAAGATCTTAGATTTTGCAAACTAGTGACCTGAGTAATGATACATCCCTTAAAAAAGATGTTTTGGCTGAAAAATTCCCCTTGCAGCCATATCAGCTGACAAGTACCAGATCTCCCTAATGTGAACATACTAATTTTTACCCTGCCATGTCACGTGCTAGATCTGCTTTGGTTTCTGACCTGCTTTTGTATATGTTTTCAAACATAAGACTTCTAAAATTGGAAAAACGTGCATGATATGTTCCCTTGGGCATTCAGTAACATGAACTCAAGGAGTAGCTTGTATTGGTTCAACTTTAAATTAGTTTTTCTTCAGTTACTGTTGGAGGAAAAAGAGACTTAGAAACAAAAATTATTATTATAATATAAATAGATACTATTTAATATATACTATATAAAATAGATACAGAAAAAATGATATATAAATATATATACCAATTAAATCTCTGTGGTTAGTTTCCCTGGAGAGGACCAGGAACTCATGGAAATGTTCTCCTGCTCAGAGATGACATGAAAGTATAGTCATCAAAGCTGAGCTTTTTCCAGGTGTCTCAGTTGATGGTTATTAACAAGCAAACTCAGGAGAGAAAACAAAACCTGTTGCCATACTGAAAGCGCTTAAAAAATCATAAATTCAAACCTTAACAAGCATTGCCCTGTCTTGTGTGCTGGTGAATGAAACCAAAAAATGAATAGAAGATCAGTTCTGGGGGTTAGAGCCTCTGTCTCACTTTCAAAGCTGCAACTATGCACACATTAAGCTTTTAAGCTCTGAGCTTTAATAGAGATTTTCTAGAAGATTGTCACGATTAATTTGGATGCCAGTTCCACAGAGCCTGCCCAGCTTTAGTTTTAAAGCAAATAGTGTGAGGAAGAAACCAAGACGCGTTTTCTCACAGTGTGTCTGAGCTTCTTGGATATATCCTGTTCCACTGTGGTGAGCTGCATCTTAATGCTCATTAGAAAGGCCTAAAGCAAGCAAATATTTTTTTCTTTAAATCATACAGTTTGAATTTAGGAAAAGATTTCTTCCTACGGAATGATCATAGAATCACAGAATGGTTTGGGGTGGAAGGGACCTTTCAAGGCCATCTAGTCCAACCCCCCTGCGGTGAGCAGGGACATCTTCAACCAGATCAGGTTGCTCAGAGCCCTGTCCAGCCTGACCCTGACCAGGTAGCTGTAAGAAGGTCATTCCAAAATGGTATATACCCATTGTGTCTTCTGGTCTGGCTCTGTGCATCAATAGCTATCTCAAGCTCAACTTAAACTCCATATATTACATTAAATGCTCACTTTTAAGGATGCTTTCCTTCTAAATCTTTATAAAGGAAAAAATAGGTTAAATCTTGAAAACAAGGAGTATGTATGTCAATTGTTGACCCTATTCTTTGTCCTTTTTTTTTCTTTCCTATATTAAGTGAATGAAAATGCTCTTGTTAAGAAATCAAATGGAATAGAAACAAAGTTTAAATGGTACCTGTTGACAGAGAAGTCAGGGGTTGGACAGCATTATTTTCTGCTGACTTTGGTCTAAAAACTTACCTCTTCTAATCTTGTCATTAGTCACAATAACATAACAGTCATTGTCTTCAATAACTTGTTTTTACCTATGAACAAAATACAATAGAAATTAAGCTTTCAGGGTGAAATAAGACTATTTATGTATTAGCCGGTGCTAACCTCATGAAGTTCAACAAG
>NW_010328040.1:26594-31640 GCF_000700745.2 Antrostomus carolinensis | reverse complement strand
TGACCTGGATGAGGGAACACAGTGCACTGTCGGAAAGTTCTGTGAACAGAGACATGAACCTGTCTCCCTGCATGTGAGTGAGGGCTGTAACAAATAGCTATAGAGTTGGTGCTTTTCTACGGCTCTTTCCAGTGTATTGAAAATTTAATTAACTGGAGCAGATCCAAGGCCACAGCATCAGAGTATTTTGAACTGCAGAATTAAAAGGACATTTTACTGGTTTATGGGAAGTCTTAATTCACTGCAAATTAAAAAAAATTAAATAAAGGAGTTTCTTCTTTGGCCTGTATTCAGAGTAGACAAACTTACTTACAGATTTCTGTATATAATGGTTCCAGAGGTTGGTTAGATGGGATCATGCATTGCCTGCTGCATTTTCACATTGAAGAAATATTTTTTTAAAGGGTTCATTTCCAAACAATAAAGCAAATACATATTTATAACAAAGAACTCAATATCAAAAGATCTACCTGTGCTGCCAAAGAACTTGTCTCTCCATACCCAGATCACCTTATTATCCATACTGTATCAGTGCTAGCTTATTCCCAGAAGATATTTTTAAGTAAAAGAACAGGTTTCCTTTGAGAAAAAAACAAACAACCTTCAGTATGGTTCTTATGACTGGGATTGTATGATGTTTATACTCTTTCAATCTACACAATTCAGTGCTCTTCTATTAATTCCAGCACCCTTATAGAACACCCTTTGTAATAGATGTCCTTAGTTTTTTACTGTTAAAAAACCAAACCAAACCAAACCAAACCAAACCAAACCAAACCAAACCAAACCAAACTCCACCTGTATTTGCTTAGTAATATTATTTCAGACATTTTATAGTGAAAGAAACATATAAAACACTGCAATCATATCTTAGAGCTACAGCACACCACATAGGGCTTGGACAAGGATCCAGTATCAAATGCTGTGTAACATGGATGACCTGTCTCCTCCAGAAGAAGCTACTACCCTTGCAGTTGAAGAAAAATAGCCAGTAGAGTTTATGTACCTGTCAGTGTAATTTAGGTTTGTATGTCTATTTTTTCTGCAATGATGGGAAAAAACCCCAAACAAACAAACAAATAAACAAAACCCCATGACAACACCCAAACAAACAAACAAACAAACAAAACCCCATGACAACGTGATAAGATTGTTTGTTATTTTTTAGCAGGACTGATTAGCAGTCATTCAATTCAGGAAAGTAGTGCAGATATCCTTAAATGCAAAAGAGTGTTAGTGACACTGCTTTAAATATCTAAAATGGTTGAATATTTGCAGAAATATTAACAGAAAAAATCCACAGATTATCAAACCCATTTTAGGGATAAAAAATGTTGGAGATTCTTTGATGGATATTCTCCTGTTTATGTTTACAGTGATTCCTGTGTGATGTGACTGCCATTGTTAACAAATCTGATATTCTCTCAGAAATGACATCAAAGACTTTAATGTCCTCCTAAACTAGTTTGAAAATGCAGACTCCTTGTTATTAATTTATTACTTGATTTTTTTCCCTCACTTTTAAAGGTCTCATTGATTTGAATTAAACTGTCCCCAGGCTCAGCTTGGCAAACTTTATTCCTTTAATCTGTCTTTATTTTTTTTTGGTCAGCATGCTTGTTTCAGCTGTTTTTTTCCCAAGGTTTCACAGTTCCACATATAATCTGTTTCTATTAATGATGGTCAAATGCTAGCAGAAATGAAAGGATTGCTCAGTTTTAAAGATTATGAGCTTCTAGTTGTTGAAATGATGCCTGAACTTTTTAAATCTAAAATGAGTATTAATGTACTTAGTCTGTTACATTTTGCTCTGAACACCAACTTTCAGGCAAAATATCCTCTCTCATTTTCATATATCAGAAAAGACCATGAAAATACTGGATGTTTTAAATCTCTGTATTGTTCTTTTCCAAGTGCCCAGTGACAGGATGTTAAAGTACAAGGGGCATGTTTTACCTTCTCATATTTCTTTAAAAAAACAAACAAACAAAAAACTACCAGGTGCAAGAGAAGGTCACCAAAAAGACAAAGATACTACAGGTTTTTAAACTTTTCTTACATTCTGCTTCTTTTTATTTTTTAATAAAAACACTTTGTTTTATTAAAACATAGCATTTTTGGTATGAAAATATTTCCTTGGTAATGAAACCGTTATGTTTTCATAGCCAACTTCAGAGTCGAGGGTTTTATTGTTCACTTGTTTATTTTTACATGACACAGACAGGCATGAGAATATTGATCTGTGTGTGCATGTTTTATACGTTATTAAGAGTGTTTGGGAAGTTTACAAAATCAGAGCTTATTAATGCAAGAAAGTAATATTACTTTTGCAGTTACACTTCTCTGCACTGTACCATTTTTTTTTTTTTTAGATTATCAACAGCCTGTAACTGTTGCCCTTGAATTTGTTATGAGGATATAAAGTGACTTGGACCACACTTTGAAGACTGCATTCCATCACTGCTCCTTCTGTATCTGTTCTGTTGGTAGATTAATTTTCCAGTATTGTGATTCTAAGAGCTTTCACAAGTATGAAACTGATCTTCAAAAGATAACCAGTCATGTAATACAGAGCTATAACTCCATCACAGAAATCTTAGAGCACAGAAGTAAGACTTGAGTTTGTGTGCTTCATTGCCAGAAACCTTAAATAGACTTTTTGTTCATGCATACTAATACTTGTACATAAGGACTAGTCCATAAATCAGACTATCCAATGCAATATATGCTTATTCTCTTTATCTAACACAATATCAACATTCACATTATATAGCTATTAATTAGAAGACATAAAGTCAAAATATTATTAGAAATGAAATGACACCATCTTGCTAACAGCTGTAGAAGAACTTTGTTTATACCCATAAGCATATGAGGAAGGGAGTTTTCAGTAAAATAGTTAGAGAAAAACTTTTCTTAACAGTCATCTTTTAAATCCTTCAGTTTCCTAGAAAACATGACAGAAACATTGAAAAAGTAATTAATTTTATTTAGAAAAAACAATTTAAAAATACGCTAACCTAAGGTGTTTATGAAGAGCAGCAGTGTGCTGTGATTTAATGGAGATGTCTAAATCAAAAATATAGTTGCCTCCGACATCTTTCTTTTTGGCACAGACTGCACTTTTAAAATTTTTATTGCTACCTGATTGTGAAGATAGGTACTTCTAAAAGCATAAAATTTAAACATCTAATTTTTAATTGCTTAAAGCTAGCTGAGATGAATACTGCTCACTCTTCGTGTCAATATTAGTAATTTTCTGTCTTTTTCATGATATACAAACGTACTTTCATTTTCAGCGTACTTAATCTACTGTGGAAAGCACAAAAACCAGGAGAATCAGTAGTATATAGAATCATAGAATCATAGAATAACAGACCAAGTTGGAAGGGACCTCAAAAGATCACCTGGTCCAACCTTTCATGGAAAGGGGAGCCTAAATGGGATTATCTGGCACCCTGTCCAATTGTATCTTGAAAACCTCATGAAGAAAGAGCACAAAATAAGACTAGAAATCAATGGTAACTTAATTTCATAAGCTGACAGAGAGTTCTTACACAGATCTGTGTAGATTACTGTGGAGCAAAGACTTCTGCTTTGTGGTTCCCCCTGCCTTCCACCCACCTTATTGCAGCTATGATTTGAAACACAGTCACATAGACTTCATGAGGTACATAGGAAAACTCATGTGTAAACATATAATAGTTAAGCACAGTAAAAATAAAGAGATCGAATTTAGTGGTACAGATTCACTTTCACTCTTGAATTCATATTCTTAATTTTTTTATAGAACTACTTTTTTTTTTTATTTTTTATTTTTATTTTCCTGCTCTGAAAAATAGCAAAATTGAAGAAATCTTAAGAGGTACTCGAGAATCTGTCTAAAACCTAGATATGAACTGCACAGACATATCCCCTGTGCTTCAGGAGCTTGTCTTTAAAATAGATTTAATGTTCTAGCTACAAATCCTGGATTCCTTAGCACATTAGCATTTGAAGAATGGATTATCAGCATCCTTCTAAGCAGCAGAAACAATGCTTTCTTTGTGCAAAAAAAATTGAAACCTGAGTTCCAAATTAAGGTTATCTAAATTTGAATATGCGCAGAGTTGTATCAAATGATTAAAACACCAAGGAAGTTAAACTGAAGTATATCAAACCTACTGATAAGTAAGTATCTTTTTAATAAAACAATAAAGCTTATGGTACTTCAATTATGTATTTGTGGGCAATGAAAACTTACTCAAGAGGAAAACACAAGCGATGCAAATGGTAAACAGTGATGTGTTCTTTAAAAAGTATCTTGAAATGCAGGTCTTTCTCTTCTGTACATATGATAAGCAGCATTATTTTTTATATTCAACTTCACTAATTAATTCAAGACATATATCTATCCTGCTTAACCACTAACTGCCGTACTATGTCGTATTTCACTGGTACTTCAAGAGCACTTTCATGTCTTCTTTTTCCTAATCTGATTTTTGAAGTAGTGTACAAGTAGAATAAACATACATTTCATCAGTAATTCAACAGGATCAGTGCCGAGTTTTGCAAGGTTTTGTTTGGGGTTTTTTTTGTGTGGTTTTTTTTTGTTTGTTTGTTTGTTTGTTTGTTTATTATTATTATTATTATTATTATTATTTTTCAGTCTTCCAGATGATGTCACAGTAGAAACTCTTAGATGCTGAGAATTTTAGACTATGTCCCTGTTTGGGAAACTAGAAGGAATTGATTTTTTTTGTAACATCCATCCTCAGTAGTGCTCTGAAAATCTGATTCTAAACATTAAAACAATCTGCCCTTAATACTTAAAAAAGAATATAATAAGAAAATTCATACTTCATTTCCAACTATGTAGACTGCAGCAACAATTAATCTAAAAACACACCAACGTAACAAATTAATTTGCATCTGAATAATCAGGAAGCTTTGAAGAAAAGACAGAATATTGTGCTTTTGCACTGTATATGGGTTTTGTTATCCCGACCATTTATTCTGTACTATAACAAAAGCATTTTTTCCTACCTGTTAAAAAATCCATTTTGT
>NW_010328040.1:0-26564 GCF_000700745.2 Antrostomus carolinensis | reverse complement strand
CAGCCCCTGCCATATCTTTTTCCCATGACATTTTTCTCCCATTGCTAGTGCTAATTAATAATTTTTAAAATATTATATATTATATTATGTGTTATTCTTTAAAATATGAGAATTCATAGAGCACATGCACTCTTTCTATAATATTACCAGACTTGTATAACCTCTACTAATCTACCTCATTTGTTAATAATAAGAAGAAACAGATCAGTTCTACCTCATGTCTCAGCTGCATGAGAGAACTGAGAACATTAGGAACATTCACAATGGGCATGTGCTATAATCCATCTGCCACAAGCTTATGTTGTCAGTGCTAGATGAGGGGGATGCGACACATTATATTAGCTTCCATTATTTTCCCAGTCATTGTGACACTGGAAAAAAAACCCAAAAATAAAATCCCCGAAAAACCTGATTTCGTTATCTATTCCAGATTTGTTCACCACTTCAAAAATGCAGCATCAATAATTAATATGTTTTGTATGATTTTGCTTTCAGAGCAAAAAACTAACTGGAATTTTTTTTTTTTATTTTATTTTATTTTTTTTTTAGAGTGGACAAATGAACCTTTTCTTTTTTCTGACTTTTCATGTTTTCTAACTGCTTGTTATGCTCCATACTTGATATGGCAGAGTTGAAAACTCATGCTTCTCTGAATCACCCAAACTAATATTCATTATAATCACAATGTGATATGAAAACTGATTTTGATGATTAAATTTACATAGTATAGGAAATGTTGTCTGAAATTTTTCAATGCAACTCTTAGGCTAGGAGTTTGCAAAAAAAATGATCTGCAGTATTAAAACCCCTTAGATTTTATTCAACTGTAAGTACACTACATAAAACACAGAGTTTTGTGTGAGTTTGTCTGTACATGTAAATATATATTGTATTGTATGTATACAGCAATAGTATCTAAAAGCATTTTTTGCTATGGTAGCAATTAGAAATTGCATAACATGGGGGTTTTTTGCCTTTTGAAATTACCATTAGTGGTATATTCAAGTAAAAAAATATTTAATGCTAATTAATAATTAATTTATAGTTTTGAAAATGGACCATATATAATTCCAATGATTTGGAAAGTCATACAGAACACTTTAAGAAGCACTACATACAAAAAAGAAATTGAGCATTGCCATATATGTGTTTGTGGGCATATCTAGCTTCATAAGCGTGCTTAATTTTCATCTTCTAGGACAAAAAGGCTAGGTTGCCTAACAAGAAGAGTACAATTTTTGATGTAAAATGAAACAGTTAATTCACAAATGGAAGGCTTTTTATTTTTTTTAAGTCATTAGCACATAGCCAATTACTTGGATTCCACTCTCTTTTTTGAATTTTCCCTTCACACTACAGACTTACTTATACTCACCTTATTAAAATGATATTTAAAAAATGTTAGCAAAGTCTTTTAAATCCACTAGTGATTCTAATTCCAAGGAAAAGCTATATAAAATTTTCCGTGCAGCTTCATAATCCTTTCACAGTTTGTCAGTGTAGAAATATAAAGCATTACCAGCTTTAAAAGTAAAGAAAGATGTAATTCCTAGTGACATTTGACTGTTTTATTGATCTTTAACTAAGTCATACTGTTTCAGACTGTGTGAAAAATGTTCATGCAAGGGTCAAAAACATAGATAAGTTTGAAGCTGATATTTGTTGTCTCTTATTTTTTGCCCCTTCAGAACGCATTTCAAGAGTGTGACAGCAATGCTTCTGATGTGACATATCCTGGTAGAAGAGTTAGATAATAAAGGACCCCAGCTTCCTTTCAGTCATGATACTGACTTCATGTATTTTTTCATTGTGAAATTGTCTGGCAATTGTGAACACTGTGACAGAGTTACTTGTTTAATCAATAATATATTCTGTTTCACAGTTTAGCTAATTCACCTGTATTTGCCTTCTGACACTTGCAACTGGAGATTTCTATTGCTTAGCTCATAAAAGTGCAAAAAAATTGATATGTATCAGTAAAACATTCAATTTCTTTTGTACAGTACCTTTCCTGTTTGATATTTTATGGCATCATGTTAATAATTTCAATATTTTAATATAAATATTTTTATCCATCATTTTTTTGATATATTCAATCACATTTCTTTTGGACTGTATTATTCCAAATGGAATTTTAATTTTAAAGATTTTGTTGGGGGGTGTGTTTTATCCTAGTCCTTGTCTATGATTCCTTGTTTTGAAAAGCTCCAAATTGGTGAGTAAAACACACTCATTGGTTTATTTTTAAAATTTTCTGCACTTATAAATAATTCTGCTACACCAGTGCATCTACGACTTGCACTAAATAACTGGAATAATTAATCCCTTTTACCTCTTTTATCCCTCTTGTCCTTTCCCCCTCCCCCCAAACATCTGCAAAGCAGTATCATTATCTTGTGGTTTTGTTCTAACATTTATATTGTTAAGTGTTCAAAACCTGAACTTGTTCACCAAAAGAAATACATAACATCATGGTCATTATTATCTCACTGGTTCTTTGTATTCCAAATATGATTTCCTACATCAGTATGTACTATCTTCTCTTACACTTAGCTTGTGAAATGTCTGGGATAAATTAATCTTTTTGTTCAGTGTTTGTACTGCTCAAGGGAGACTTAGACTGTGACAGGGGACCCTAGGCAATACATTTATAGAATGGTTAGGGTTGGAAGGGACCTTAAAGATCATCTGGTTCCAACCACCTTGCCATCAGCAGGGACATCCTCCACTAGACCAGGTTGCTCAAAGCCTCATCCAACCTGGCCTTGAACACTTCCAGGGAGGGGGCATCCACAACTTCTCTAGGCAACTGGTTCCAACCAGTTCCAGTGTCTCACCACCCTCACAGGAAAGAATTTCTTCCTAATATCTCATCTAAACCTCCCCTCTTTCAGCTTAAAGCCATTTCCCCTTGTTTTGTCATGAACTGCCTTTGTAAGAAGTCCTTCCCCAGCTTTTTTGTAGGCCCCCTTCAGTTTTTGGAAGGCAGCTATAAGGTCTCCCTGAAACCTTCTTCTATCCAGGCTGAACAGCCCAAACTCTCTCAGCCTGGCCTCATAGGAGAGGTGCTCCAGCCGTTGGATCATCCCCGTGGCCCTCTGCTGGATTCATTCGAACTGGTCCATGTCTCTCTTTTGATGGGAGCTCCAGAACTGGACTCAGTATTCCAGGTGGGACCTTACGAGAGCGGAGTAGAGGGGGAGAATCACCTCCCTTGACCTGCTGGACATGCTTCTCTTGATGCAGCCCAGGATACAGTTGGCCTTCTGGGCTGCAAGCGCACATTGCCAGCTCATGTTGAGCTTCTCATTCACCACCACTCCCAAGTCCTTCTCTTCAGAGCTGGTCTCAAGCCATTCATCACCCAGTCTGTATTTGTGTTTGGGGTTGCTCTGACCCATGTGCAGTGCCTTGCATTTGGCCTTGTTGAACTTCAAGAATTTAGCACAGGCACATCTTTATGGTCACAGTAACACTTTTTTATACTTTATCTAGGATTTTCTTCTTATTCCTTAATTCCATGGCTGAAGTGAAAGTATAGGGGGAAATTATCTTTAAATGAGAATACTGAGAAACAATGAATAATAATTATTCAGAGGTTTTTTAATGCATGTCAAAAAGTTATAGTTTTTAATAGATATTTAGTTAACAGATCTTCTCTTCTGTGAATCATATAATTTATTCTGAGTGTGCAATAGATTTACAACAGTAATTAGTGAGGAAACACTTGCAGATAAATAGCAAGCTCTGATACCATTCTGCTATGTTGTGTTATTGCTAGAAATGTAAAGAAATAAAGCAAATGAGTAAAAAGCAAGCTACATCTAATTATATATTTCCTATTCTTGGAACTTAAAGAATAGGGAATTTTATTCAGACACATACATTTGTATATATTTCAGCCAGAAGATTTCTATATATTTTGTTTCAGAAGATGCCAAATTTATGTTGCCACTCATACATTAAACTCCACCTTTGTTTTAGAAATTGCTAGATATTATGAGAGATGTTTTGAGATATCAACATGAAGCATATATATATGCCAAAGCATCCAGCAAGCAGAGAAGTATTTAATACATGACCTTACCACTGAAAACTCAACTTTAGTCTCTTACAAAGGTACTCAATACCAGCCTAACAAGCCATCTGGGTGCAAGAAATGCCTCAATTAAATCTATAAAATAGTAAATAATACAGGGAATGATAGGTAGAGAACATGTGGTGAGAGGTCTTTGAAGAGAAGCTTTAGTTACACTTCAGTTGAGCCTAACAATTATACAGCAAATGATTCCTGGCCTTTGTTAAAGAAAATAGTCTAGACTCCTTTATTTATCCAAGAATGTAAATAGAGAAGTCTGTTGGACAGATGGAAATCCTGCAGCATTTGAAAGGCTGGAAAACTCTATAGGGCTTCTCGTGATATACCTGATAATATTAATAGGACTGTCACTGAGATACAAAATAGCCTCAGTGAAAGAAACTCTAACTACTCTTGGTACTGTAGACAACAACAAGTTTGAAAGTGTAGATATGCCCAGTACTAAGAATAGAGTAATTTAGAAAGAAGTCCTTGTGTCTGTATGACATAGCCAATGCAGCAGATACATGAAAGCAGCATGGGTCTGCTTACTCACTGTTTGTAAAGCAGCACTTTTATCATGTCATAGTTATAAGGTGTCAGAGAATGTCCAACAGTATCACTCAATGTTACTGGAGTTGATTTCCCTTTTTTTTCTTTTCAATTAATGAATTTTCAGGAGTATGCTTTTCACTTTTCAGTTAATTATCAGTTCAAAATCTCACAGTTAAAATGAAGTAAAAAGGTATATGTTCCTTTGAGGTGTACCACAACTTCTCAATTTTACTTGGGGACTACACACTGATGCAAGCTCACTCAAATTTTTGTCCAGGCTCATTTAGAAGTTTTGGAAACTCTGTAAAGCCTTTCATTTGATAGCAACCTTATTTATTATACA
This sequence comes from Antrostomus carolinensis, assembly GCF_000700745.2. Taxonomy (NCBI): domain Eukaryota; kingdom Metazoa; phylum Chordata; class Aves; order Caprimulgiformes; family Caprimulgidae; genus Antrostomus; species Antrostomus carolinensis. The sequence continues at coordinate 21,588 of NW_010328040.1, read as the reverse complement.
TGCTTACTCTTTAAAACAGAAAAAACTCTTTTAATTTTCATCACAGAATTTTCTTTTAGTTTTAAAACTAAATTAAGCATTTATTTTTAATTAAGTAGAAAAAATACACTAATTAGAGCAGAAATTAAATTGTTTGCTTGCACTTTTTTCTTTACTTTAGTTATTTGTTTTCCTCTGTCTTTTTCAATATCACCAGTTTTCAATTCTGTGGAATATCAGGTTCTTAAATCTGAAGTTCAGTTGGTTATCTTCATGTTTCACACACTGCAGAGATTCTGAGGCTTGCAATACAAATGGAACATGCATGAATATTTCCTTATAGTCTAAAAAAAACTCCCCAAAAAAACTGAGAAGTAACAAGGACATATAATGTTGCAAAACTACTCTGGAGTTTTAGTTTAGTCATTAGTTACATTTGAGAATAAGAAATAAATATATTTGTCTATCTAAGTCTCTTTTATAATTAGTTCAACTGAAGCATATTCTTTTACTTTTGTAAAATGACAATGACTAGAAATATTTTAACTGAAGGTTTTGACTAGGAAGGGGAAGTGAATATTAGAATTATGGAACCATAGTTTAATCCACAATTCATTAAAAGTCACAGCCTAGAGAACTAGCTTCAGTTTCATCACAATGAACTTGCTGCATTTCGATGATGTTAACATTCGCATTGCAATTCTGTATTGTTGTTCCATAGAAAACATAGCTTTGTTATCATTAACTTGTCCTTTTATTTCTTTTTTGTGCATAATAATGCCAAAGGTATATTCACATTTGTCATAAACTGTTTCCTTTTAGCTCCTTTTCTTGTGGGATACATATGGGTTTTTTACATCTAAAAAATTGTTTCATAATCTGCAGTGTTAGCAAATGGCTGTGTATTTCATTAAAAACTTTATACTAAATTGTTTACAAGATAAAATAGTGCCTTTTTAATATTTAAAAGCTTCAACAGTAGTACTCTGAATAATCTAGACATTAATAACATATCTATAGCAATCTTTAAGTCTTCAGCAGCATACAGTAAAAATGAGCCGCTAACAATATCTACATCTGAATTCAGAATACTTTGAGTTATGTTTTATTGACAATTGTTAATAAAGATACTACTCATAATCATGACAAACAACAAAACCAGTTAATGCACTGTATTAATATTTTAAATATCTCAACTAGAAATATAGTAAAAGATATCCTAACAAATTTAGACAATGTCTAAAGTAATAGCAATACAGTAACTTCATTAAAATTAACATGTAAAATGTTAGCATAAGAGTGAAAAAAAAATATATTATAGATTTTGTGACAAAGAGTAAGAGATAATTCACAGCCCAAAACATTAGTTTTCATCCCTTTTCACCTTTCATATTTGACTAGGTCCTGCTTCCACTTACGAACATGGAATCAGATTGATTTCTGATGTTGACAACACACACTTGTAATTTACAGATTATATGATCCAGTTTAAGAATCGTGGTACTCTGCAGTCTGCCTCTCTTAAAAAATCTAATTTTAACCTATATTTTCAGTAGCTAGTAAACTAGTTCTCGTAAAGTAAGGTCCCTGCATGATAAGTTGAATAAGCTAAACATTCCAGTGTCTGGTAAAGAATTAATCCATCTATCTAGAGTGCCTGAAGGTACTTATTCTCAGTAAACATGGAGGTAGGATTCAGTTGCTTAAACATCAGTCTCTAGCATAATTTCAGACTTGGTGGAACATCCTGCCTGGTCTCCACCTCCTCCACTCCAGATAAGTATGTTTCTCCCTTAAGTTTTCTGTCCAATCTGCAGGCCTATGCAGATGTCTTGGCATTCTAGCACATCTAAAGTAATTTTTAAAAAAGTACATTTTTAGCAACATGAATCCATGGGAGCTGATTCTTTGAGATGTAGATATCTACATTATAAGGGCACAACTCAATTGCCCATGCAGAGGTGCTTAACGCTGTTAGAGGGATCTAGCATATCTGAGAAACCTCAGTGCTGTGAAGCTGGCAGAATCCCTTGGAATGTGTTTGAAGTGTAAGTGAAACCTGTCCCATTCTAGAGATCTATCTGTAGAGGACACTGAGTATTGTGGAGCATTTCAAATACTGGTAGTTTATGGGTGGGCAACTGAATTGAAGCCTGATAGGTAGATTAAGAATCAACTCCAAATGAAGATCTCTAAATCTGTGTGCCTATACATATGCATTAAAGTTTCCATTATAATTAGTAGAAATCTAAGCCTCAATTCAGCTTCCAACTGTACACATCTAGTGTCAACTGTCAGATCTTAAAGTACTTGAGGTATATACAATGAGCTGTCACATATGCCACAGATCTTGAAAAATATGGAAGCTCTGCTCTTCTGGAGCAGAAACTGACAGCATATCCCAGATGTGGAAAACTTTTGTGTTCTGCAATAGCTAGTTGGGTCTCACTCCTCTACATGACAGTACCTTATCAGCTGAGGTGCTCATTAAGTTTCATTCAATATAACTAGATTGTTATCCATAGTAATGGGAGGTTGGATTCCTGCCTTACATGTTAGCAGCTGTTTGTAGATCCCTAAATATAAATACCTCGATCTTTACCACATCTAAATGATGAATGGAAATGTTGGTTCACCAAAGCTGCCTATGCAGAGTGGAACCTAAGATGCTTCCCAGTTCCAGGTATGCATCAACTGAATGATCTCTGATTTCTACAGGAAGGAAACATAAATACTCCATCAGACTGGGAATTTGAGTGCTCACAACAGGTTCTCCTTTCTGAACAAACTGCAACAGAGGCCTGACAGATGAAGAGGAGTATACATTCTGTTCAGGTCCTTCAGAGCAGCTGAAGTATCAGAAATTGGAAGTAACTGGTATTGTCATGTTTCACCTCATGACTGAAAGGGATTACTAAAAAAAACTAACCTAAGGGAAGGAAACTCTAATTGCTTTTGGTACCTTAGACAACAACTCCTTGTCTTAACTGAGTGGTCTATAACAAACTCCCACCATTCTATCACCCCTATTGGCCTCTTGTCTGATCCTGACAAACAAGCTTTCAATCTGTCTGTTGTCCATCCCATATATCTTTACGTTTGAGTTGTTTTTTGGTTTTTGGTTTGTTTTGTTTTTTTTTTTTTTTTCAAATAGAAGGCAAACTCCTGACCCTCATCTTCCCTGCCTGTTTTTTTCTGAAGAGCCTATATTCAGAAGTATCTGAACTATACTGAAGTATACTTCTGCTGCAGAAGTATCATTGGTGCCCAAGAGATGAGCAGCAAGAAGGCTTATTCCAAGAGCGGGACAAGTGTCAGCTGTGACAGATCAGAACATTCCTGATACAAGACCCTGTCAAACAACAATTCATTGCCAGGCAGAAGGTGAGGTTGGCACATGGGGACTTCCATTTCCCACAGTCAGGAATCTCCAATAACTACCATCCACTGCTTCCTCCTGATGCATATATGTAATTCAGATTTGACCCACTGTGATGCCTATCCAGGAAGAGCTTTATCCTTCATGTGTGATACCAAGGCACTAAACTTATTCTGCAGTTGCATGTTTTGGTGAAGAAGCTGTCTTCCTGCTGCCAGAAGTTATATGCTCCCAGCCTTCTTCATCACAGAAGTCTCCATTTGCTACCTGAGTGAGCAGAGTCTCCGTCTGTTCCCCCTTCTGTGCAACTGAGGGCTTGGGCTCTTGTCTCTGCAGGGTCTCTGTAAGGATTCTGTCAATCTCTTTTTCATTTTTCCTGATGCTGTACAATCTGATCACCTTCTCCTGTAATTTCTTTACTAGGTGACACAGCTTCTCAGCCAGATATGCAGGCAGGGCCACCATCTTCATTTACTTCAGTAGGAGACCCCTCAACTTCCTGCAGCCCAAACTTTGTCTCAGAGGAAGTTTCTTATGTTCTGGGGTTGTTGCTTTTGTTAGGCCTCAGATTTTTTGCCCTATGGCACATCATCACATGTTGAGCAGTCCCATGCTGTCCTCAAGAGTTGCTGGCTCCCTTCCACATGCCCTTCTGTTCAAGGTCCTATCCTGTCAGGTTTCAAAAGACAGAGACTCTACAAACTCTCAGGACAACTCATTCCATTCTGAACACCCTCACAGTAAAAATGTTCTTATATTTAAATACAATTTCATCTATTTAAATTTGTCTCCATTGCTCCTTGTCCTGTCCCCTGTCAGAAGAATATGGCTACAAAATCTTTACTGCTGCTCCTCAAGTGTTTATGCAGACTGATAACATGTCCCTGAGCCTCCTGTTCTCCAAGATGAATGCTCTCAGCTCTGTCAGCCTTTCCTCACTTGGCTATTGCTCCAAGCTCCCAGTCATCTTACTGGATCCACTCAAGGATGTTCATGTCTCTATTGTGCTGGGGAACCTGGAACTAGACCCAGCATTCCAGATGTTGCCTCACCACTGGGAAGGATCATAGAATCATAGAATGGTATGGGTTGGAAGGGACATTAAAGATCATCTAGTTCCAATCTCCCCGACATGAACAGAGACACCTGCCACTAGACCTCCCTCCCAGGAGGGCAAGACTTGCCTCTCTCAACCTATTGAACATGCTTTTCCCAGTGCAGGCCAGGACCTTCTTGGCTTTCTTTGCCACAAGGGTACTTCTCCATTATTCCACCACAATCGGATTGGATAAAGAAGTCAGTCCCTGGGAAAGCTCTTGTAGGCATTAAGCTTGTTTTCAGTGTTTGCTGGTGAGGAATATAGGACTATGGGACTATGGAGAAGAAAAAGAGCAACCATAATCTGGGTGCTGCGTGCATGTCCCTGCATGCCACAAGCAGGATGAGGGACTGTTCAACAGAAGCTCCTTACCTGAGAATGTGGGCATAGGGCCCCTTTAAATCTCCTAGGTGTGCATATGTGCCATGTGAGACAGAGAGGAGGGGTGTATTGCATAACATGCTGCCGAGTCATATGGGTGGATGCACAGAAATGCTCATAAATTCTCATAAGATACATTCCGTGTTGGGACCTGTGCCACGTAGCTTGCAGTGGGGATGTGAACATGGCATTTTAAGGCTGAGTAAATTGCAAGCCTAGGCACAAGCTGTGCAATGCCAGTTAGTCTCAGTGCCAGGCATTTAGTGTATTTGTATAGATGTGGCTACAGAAATAAAATTCAGGTGATCATTCTAAATGTTTTATCTTTGTTGTCTCCAAATTAGTTATATCTTTCTTCAAAGACTTAACAGCTCTTGATATAACTTTCAAGGTCCAATCCACATAAACTTATTTTTTCTACAGAGATACCATGGGGAGATTCAGATTGGAAAAACAGAAATATTTATTCTAGATATGGTTAGTACAATATTGAATTAAGTGATCTGTTGTATCCTATGGTACCAGAAAAAGGAATTTTCTTTGTATTTATTTATTTATTTATTTTTAGGTAAGCTACATTACTTTAAAGGGAGGAAATTCACAATGGATTTATTTTAAGAAATTCTGCTCTTCAAAGAGTGTTGCATAGGTGGAATATCTGAGAACCAAAGACAATAAATGTTTTTAGGAAGTCAGTGAATACATCAGCTGTAGCTGAAGGATACTGAAGGGTACTGGTAAGCTGAAAAATCTTCAGTTTGCTTATAGTCAGCCATGCTAGCTAAATGCCAGAAGCTAATTCCTGACTGAGCATAGTAATTTCTTCCTATATTTGCAGTGATTTTTCTCATATAGAATTGCTTTGTTTTGTTTCCACATAGAAAAACAATGAATGACTGTTCTTTTATGTTTTCGACTTTCAGTCCCTATGGATTGTTGCAGACAAATTACTTGGCAAATCATTTTATCTAATTCAACATTGCTGTGTACTATATTATTCTCTCTGCTTTTGAAAATATAAAATAAATCTCAAGTAAAAACCATGCAATACTCTTACAAGATATAAAGAAACTCTTGTGATTTCACAAATACAGTTTTCATTGGGCATCCTACATGCAGGCGTTTAGAAGGAGCACACATCTGACTGTGTTAGTATTTGGTTTATATGTTGAACATGTACTTTTCCATGACAGATTTCAGACAGCCTGTTCCTACCTATGTATAAATAGGAGCATTCAGACTAAGAAAAAGTGCTGAGCAGTTTATATGACTAATTACAGTGTATATAAATATGCATTTGTGTGTACTAATAAAATATTGTCTATATGTAAAGTCCCAAGGCAGAGATTTGCAGAACAACATTTCTTTTTAGCTAGTTTGAATCTATTATTAACTTGGTAATATATACATTCATTTCACCTGCTGACCTTGTGCATGCTGATGGCAATTCTTATTGAGCATCAGACTTGCCTATACTGTGTTAGAATACTTCCTTCTAAAGAATGCTCTAGGTGGCCAATAATTGGACTGATCACCTTGGGGTTTTTTTTGGTTTTGGTTTTGGGTTTTTTTAGTGAGTAAAAGAAGCTAAAGCACCTTTGGCAGGGTGCCTCTTTCATATTGGCTTGTCCAGTTACTAATATGCCTTCAAAGTGCCTTTTAGCACAGCTGGAAATGTAGCCCATGTTAACAGGATTCCTCTGTTTTTTTGAAATATCTGACAAAATAGATCAGAACACTTCTTTTTTTTTTTTTTTTTTTGAAAGCAGGTTTCAGGAACGAAGACTGTAGAGATGGAAAATACTTTGATTTAGCTGGTTGCCACTTTTTAAATATTTCTTATAGAGCAGCTATTATGCATTGACAATAACATTTACAGATCTACAAATCAAAATTATTTAATAACTTCTTATGTTTGACAGTTGTTTTTGGGGATGCAAAAAACCCCTGGCATCTTTGATGAAATGTTAACTGTTGAGCTAAATATTTAACATTTGTAGTTTCAAGGGGAAAAAAATAAAATCTCTGATGCATGTATTTGAACATCTAAATATTTACATTTGTATAGTATATAATAATATTTGAAGTATTATTTTTTCATAATTAATAATATATTCATGTAACAAAATAAAATATTCATCAATTTTAAACACTTAAATCAAGGCTTACCATACATAATTAATTCTTTGCTTTGTGCATTTCTAACCAATTTTTTAATAGCAAGATAACATGGACTGGAATTTATTTGTCATAAATTCAGCTATGTAAAAGTCAGGTTTCTAGTCTAATTTAGCCATGTATGTTCTCTCTATATTCACTTCAAAAAGATATATAGATGGAAGTATTTGCCTTTATGAGATACTTACCACTCTTCAGGCAATTAGACTGGAGTACATGTTCAATTTTTACACGACTAAAGCTAAGTGAGATAAAACTTTTCTTTCTTTTTTTTTTTTTTTTTTTTTTAATCTCCCCAGATCTTGATTCCTTCACCAAACAAGATAGCGTTCTAAAAAGAAAACACAACTTCATAGGGATGAAATTCTTTGTAAGAAGGGCTCCAGTCTTACTTATTTAAGAAGCTGGAATTTGAGTAGCAAATCTGGTAGGTGACTACAAGAAGAGAAAAGAGTGCTCATAATTTCAGTTTTGACAAAAAAACCCAAACTATCAGCCCTGCTTGACAGTAAGCAAATTCCAGGAATTAAAATGTGTGCAACATAGAAAATCTATTCCTCCCACCTTGATATAAACACTACAGTTTGATTAGCTCTCTAGATTCCACTGCTTGTATTACTGGAGGGCTCATTTCTGCTGCCAGTAAAGGCACTGCATAATCTGAGAAACATGCCTACGGGCCTGGCAGATACTTGGTGCTGGTGTCACAACATGTATTGTATGTGTGATTCAGGGGTATTCACAGTTGGTACAATCTGGTCCCAGGCTCTGAAAACTTTTGCAGTTGGAGCACATCAGTGGCAGTCATGACGTAACTTCCAATTCCGAGTAATCAAGAGGGGTCCAGTTCATGTTTCCTGAGACTGCTCTAAAATGACTTGATGCACAGAAAAAATAGCAAAGTGGGAAATTTGCTTCAGAAACTTGTGGCTTATCAGAATTCAAATCCTTAGACATAATTACATGATTGTGTGCTGCATAGTCAGTCTGGAGGTATGGTATTGGAAAATGCTGAAGATTAATGGTTGCAAATAACCATATGCACTTTTATTAGCATATCAAAATAGTTTCAAGTTGTCTGCCCACAGTTGTTTGATGATGTTAAACTTAGTTTCTCCGTTCTTTACATCTCAAGAGAAAAAAAACCAGGTATAATGGTATCTCTTGGACTTAACAGGAAACATTGAATTCTACTTTAAAAATTTCTAAACAACTTTGTGTGTTTAATTACAGTATCAAAAATTATCTACTTTGATCTCTTAATGTCTCTTAAGACCTAATGTGGGGCAAATTTTCTCTATCCCATTTGAAATGGAACTATAAAAAAAAAGAAAAAATCCTATGTAAGGACTTCTGATACTGTTGAAGCAAAGATGGGCATTTGTTAGGTTGAGATGTTAATTTCACTAAAAGAAATACAATAATCTTCTAGATGTAGAGGCAGGAGCACGGTGATTTGAATTTCCTTTTTGTTTAAGGTTTTTGGGTTTGTAACTGGCAAACACATAACAGTGTTACTACATAAGCAGCTGACAGATTAAATTCATGTTTTATGGCCATTCTACACTATTTCTACATCTATTAGCAAACACATATATACAGGCTACATTACCTGTTTACAAATATAGATACAGATGTTCAAACCAAATTTGAAAATGTCTGTTATTATTTTGGTTGATTAGGCTATATGCAAGCGTTTTAACCATATTGCAAAGACAATTAGAGAATAATTTTATTTTCAAATATAATTAGACTATATTTTAAGTTAATTCTGGTATACCTTGCAGAATGTTTACATTGTCAGAAACACACTGGTAAGCTTCAGATCTAGAAACATAGCTAACAGCCCTATGCAAAAGATATGAAATAATTCTATTGTTCTCCTTTTTTTTTTAAAATAAATTTCTTGTTTACTTTTTTTTTCCCCCTCTGGAAATAAGGTTAGATACTTTCCCCTGAAGGTAAGTGAACAGTTTAAAAGCTTTGAACTCAGTATTTTCAAGGCTTTTAATAGGATTTCCCAAATATTCAAATTTAATGTGTGCAAAGCAGGCTTACTAGGCAAATTCTCTGCTACCTCTGGCAAGAACTCCTTGGGGTTTTTGTGTAAATTTTGTAAACTGGTTGTAACTTGAAAAAGGTCAACCATTTGACATTCTTTGACTGTAGAGCAAATTATTTTGCAAGGATCCTGTTGTCACTCGACATAAAAATGCTATTAATTCAATAAAGTTCCTCCAGTTTATGTAGAAATTTAGAGTTTGCATCTCCAGGAAGGGGTTTCTGACAAATGCTTATGTTGATAAAGCACTTACCCATACCCTCATTGCAAAATTTTCCTGGAGTTTCTCTCAAGTGATTGTTTTGCCTGGATTGCTTGTGCAAACATAAAGAAAAGGAAATTGTCAGGTTTATATATTTCCCACAAATATTTAGAATAAACTGAAAATCGGTGTTTTTGTTGATGTGATACAAAAAGATGGTTGGCTGCTACCATGATTTTTAAGTTAAACAGACCAACTGAATACAGATTATCCATACTACTCTGCAGCAAGTTATAGAAGGAACAATGCAACAAGCATTTCATATGCATGCACAGGTATAACTCTAAAAAAAGCAAAAACTGAAACAAAATTAGAGCTGACCTCTTTTATAAACAAGAGACTGCTGTGGTTAATTTGGCTATTATCTAATTTAAACTGTGACTCATAGAACGGGTCTGGCTTTTACATACTTCTTGCCATTGTCATAGGATCACTCATGATGGGCTGTACGACACCAAAAAGCAGTATCGGTAGGAAGAACTGCTCACTGACATCCTACTGCTCCTTGTTCATTCTGTCATGATACGTGAGTTCTATGGCAGCACTGTGGAGAAACCAATACATTAAAGAAAAAAAGGACTCTGATCTTCCAAAGCCCATGATTCCGTAACCCTCATTATGGAACAGAGCCATGAGTTTTACCACTTATTTTTATAAGTTTATATAGAGAATAAGATCCTTCTCACTCAAGCAAAGGAGGGAAGAAACTGTTGCCTGGTCAAGGGATCCAACCAGAATCTTCTCCTAATAAAGTCTGCAGTCCTACTCTTCATTTATGTGTTTATTTTTTTTTTTCTCTTCATTAAACAGTGAAAACCTTTAGCTTATTCTAGTAAGGATGAAAGCAAGGATAGGGACAATGATTAAGGCACTCTTCTCCCACATGAAATAGCTTTCAACAAATGCTAGACTTGCCAGATTCATTACTAATGTACTTCCATCTGTTTTACCACTGAAAAAGTAAACTAGAAATGAGGAAAAATCTGTTGCTGGTTTGCAGTTTTTTCTTCTGCACATCAATAATACTACCATTCCTCTCTTCAGCTATGATGTTCATCAGAAATTTTGTAATACTGGTAATACTGCCCCTACCTGTATTCTTACCCCTATTTTAGAGGAAAAAAAAGGAAGCATAAGGCTATAAAATGACTCAGATAAAGTTACCCAGGAGGTCAGTAGTAGATGTGAGGCCATTGTCTGGGGTGCTTTACAAGTGTCTGCGTTAGAGTTTTAGTTCAGAAGAAATATGGTCCAGTCCATGTGACAAGATTAGAGCTCATCATAAGTGAGCCCTTAAAACCTGTCCAATGTTGACACTAGGTCTTTGGCAATAACCATTTCTCTCTGCAGATTCACTCTCATTGCACTGAAGAACATGTTAGTATATATATTGTCTCTGTGTACTGAGCCACACCAAATAAAATCACAAACCCTCCTATGTAAACAAATATATATATATATATATATATATAAATAAACCTTATTGTTACCTATTGTATATGCAACTGTTACTCAAACTAATGCAAATCTGAAATTTGAAAATAGGCTATAGTATTAATAGTCAGGCTATGCAGAATATTAATTGATGTTTGACTTAGAGATTGACTATGACAAAAGGTTGCATATGCATTCATTATTAGTCTGTAGAAGATCCATTAAATAAAAAGAAACAGAATCATAGAAGCATAGATTGGTTTGGGTTGGAAGAGATCTTTAAAGGTGATCTAGTCCAACCTCTCTGCAGTGAGCAGGGACATATTCAACTAGATCAGATTGCTCAGAGCCTTGTCCAATCTGACCTTTGATGTTTCCAGGGATGGAGTTTCTACCATCTCTCTGGGAAACCTCTTCCAGTGTTTCACCACTCTCATTGTAAAAAATTTATTCCTTATATCTAATCTAAATCTACCTTCTTTTAGTTTAAAACCATTGCCCCTTGTCCTACCACTACAGGCCCTGAAGAAAAATCTGTCCTCATCTTTATTATAGGCCCCTTTCAGGTATTGAAATATATATACAAGGTACCCCCAGAGCCTTCTCTTCTCCCGGTTAAAAAACTCCAACTCTCTCAGCCTTTCCTCATAGGAGAGGTGTTCCATCCCTGTGATCATTTTTGTGGCCCTCCTCTGGACCCACTCCAACAGGTCCATATAAAGCACTTCAGTAACCAAAGTACATTTTAAAAGTATTTTTCAGGGGAGAGCAAATCCTTCTAAGTCGGGTTTTGTTAACTTTGAAAGAGACAGAAGATCCTAAATTAATTTTTGAAAAAGAAAAGTTCATAAAATTTTAGTGGGTTTTTTGGGGTTTGTTTTTTGGGGTTTTTTTTGTGTTTTTTTCATATAGCTTATAAAATTATATTGCTTGGGAAAATACTATGATTCTTATTTTTAAAATAATATTTTTAAAAGGAGAAGAAAGCTATGTCATTTCCTCTTCAATTGCCATTTCATCTTTCTGAGAAGGTTATTCTCATGAAGAGACTATAACAAGACTAAATACCATCCTTCTTAGTGTTTGAGACATATATGACACATTTCCTATTTAGAAAAACTGAACAAAATAAAACAAAACACAGGCAGATGATTTCAATGAGATAGAGATTTTGTGAGGCATAAGATCTATTAAATTAGTTGACAAAATGAAAGATTTAAATGCCAGAAGAGAAGGGAGACATGCAATATATACTTTTTTCCTATGCACAGAGTCATGTTGGCATCAGGCAGTAAGAACCCAGCCTTACCAGTACTGGTACGTTATAGCCAAAAGGAAGGTTATGAGCCTGGGCAAAGTGTGTGCAGTTGAATTTCATGGCTTTAGGTTACTGTTGTCTGTTCCTTCTAGTGAGTCCAAGTAAGGCACTGCAGTGTGAAATTTCTTGTACAAAAAGACAAATGTCATACACAATTGATCAGAAATGTATTTTTGTCAAGGATAACTAAAAGTTTATTTCTAAATAATCTGTTTAAATAATATATGACATATCATAAGAGAAGGAGTTCTTAAAGTAACTTACTGGAATACTTGTGATTACCTGCTTTTTGTGCTCACAGAGGTAGATACATTTTTTTTTTTTTTTTCTTAGGAGATATAGCTAGGATAAGAATACAATAGATTTGGAAAGGTCAGTCTCTTTAAACCTAAATTTAAACATATATTAAGCAGAAAGGTAGCTGGAGATCTACATTCAGGCACATAAATTATATACAGAAGCATAGATCCACAACAAAATGGAGCATGAGCTGTTTACACTTTTAAAGATCTGCATGCTACTGAAAACATGTTCCTGCCCTCTGGTGCTTTTACCTATTACCCTATTTCAGCCATATATCCTCAGCTATGGAGTTTATGTCACTATAATTTTATGACCAAAGTGTTGTACTGCCATACAAAATAAGACCTTTAGCTCTTTAACTGAGGCTTTTAAATGAATGCCTTCAAAGGTTATCTGAGGCAGAGCATAATACATTGAAAAACAGTCTATATGAGAGCAGGTGCCTAGGTTTTTACATTGCCAACAGTCCATTTTGGCCATTAGCCAAGACAAAAATCCTGCCTGTTTAATTTTCCTCTCTGACTGATGGACCATAATTAAAAAATTCAATCCTGTACCTACCGAGATCAGTGAAATGACTACCAGTAATTCCAGAAGCCAGTGAATCAGAACCTAAATTCCGTCCTGCTCCCCTGGGACAAAATGCCATATGGCAAACTGAATCCTCCTGCTCACAGTCCTGCCTTGGAGAGAAAAAAAAAAAAAAAAAAAAGTGCTATGTGTTGAGACATGGGTACCCTGCACCTGCTTCTTTCTTTATCAGCATCACTTCAGAGTTGAAGCTGCTGTCACATGTGATGAGTGTAGGAAGTGAGAAAAAGAAAAATAAGGTCTAGCCGTATCTCTGTAGTATCATCACAATAATATGCATTTCTTGTGCTGAGTTATTAGATACTTTTTAATTCTGCAGACAGATTTTTAAATTCTACAGTTACTAGTGTTTTCTTGCTATGAAAAATAACATAATATCATGGCTCTCTGACAGTACAGTTCTTTTAATTGTCAGGAGTCCATTAAAAATATTTCACTCTTTATCATACCTGTTAACTTTGTTCCTTCTTTATATACAAGCTGACAATATTGATTAATCTTAATTTGATGAAAAAACCAAAGAGTTCTAACACTTAAATGAAATCTAGCTCTTTAAGTTTTGTGTGTAGAACAATACAAATCAGTCCTATAGTATTATTTTCTGAAATATATTACTTAAATGCCACCAATTAAGCATTTTAAGGCAAGATACTATCATATGTTGTATCAATGTTGAACTTGATCAACAAAATATAGGCTTTGATTAGCATAATAAAAATATTAATTAAAAAAAACCCAACAAAAAACGAGACCAGTTTTATTATGTAGTTAAAAGAACACTTTACCAAATATTATAGGTGCTGAGATAACTTTAGTTTTGAACTATGTTTTATATTGACAGGTTGATATCCCATCCTTTAGCCTGATGCTGCTGCATTTCTTCCCTTCTCTTGTGAATGAATGAATTGTATTTCCAGCAGTATAACATGCTTTCTTTGAATATTCAGTAACAGGACTGCTGCTACGATATATCTTCCCAATTATTTCACCATTACACCATTTATCGTAGCTTTAAATCACTTGTCTTTCTTTGGAATGCCTTCATACTCTTCATACTTAATGATCTTGTTGAGAGGTACTGAACTGACACTCAGTAGACAGAGTTTATTTCTGGACATCAACACATTTCTCTAAAAGGTTTACCAGTCATTTAGTTTAAGTTTCAACTCGCCAAGTGATAAATAAATAAAATGTTTTGGTTTTTTTTTAACTCTTCCATCTTTCATATTTTTCTATTTAGATTGCAAAATGTCCAACGTAAAAATCATTTCTGACTATACATATATGCTATACCATAAGAGCAATATAAAATGGATCTACAAGAAGTAACACCCAGGAACACGCCAGTGAAACAATAATCCAGCCTGATGTACACTGATGTACCCATGCAGGAATTATCTATCTTCTAGATCATGGACTCAGGACTTCTTTCTTTTTTTTTTCCCAATGATCACGAATGTTTTTCGTCTTAAAGACTCAGATTTGGGGTTTTTTGCATATTTAATATTAAAGATTGTTTGAGCTCTGATGAAAGGAGCATGTGAAAATAAATATTTAGTAAGCTAGTCATAAAAATCAGTGTTTTACAAAGTTTAGACACCTGTTTTTCCTTCAGAAAACTGTTACTTTCCCTAAGTAAAAACTGAAACTCAAATACCTTAACAAAAGGTTTAATCCTGATGATGTTCACCAACATAAATTTAAGAAAGTGACATAAAACTCCAAGGGCAAGAAAATTCTGTGAAATCTCTAAAGGGTAAAGAGTTCTATTTAAGTATATCCTCAGTTATGGGAGTTGGAGAATCTGCCTGTGGCAGCTTTCAAAAAGGATTGTGTTTCAGGCAAGTACAATTCTCCTTCATCACTCTCACAGTAAAGAATTTCCTCCTATTATCTAATCTAAATTTACCCTTTTCCAGTTTGAAGCCATTACCTCTCATTCTATCACTTCCTGTCCTTGTAAAAAGTCCCTCCTCAGTCTTCCTGTAAACCCCCTTCAGGTATTGGAAGGTCACTATAAGGTCTCCCAGGAGCTTTCTCTTCTCCAAGCGAGTTCTCTGAACAGCCCCAGCTCTCTCAGCCTGTCCTCAAAGGAGAGGTGCTCCAGCCCTCTGATCATCCTGGTAGCCCTCCTCTGGACTTGTTCTAACAGGTCCATGTCCTTCTTATGTTGTGGGCCCCAGAACTGGACACAGTACTACACATGGGGTCTCATGAGAGTGGAGTAGAGGGGCAGAATCACCTCCTTCAGCCTATTGGATTTGTATTGTAATAATCTCAGTTAAAATGAATAGAAATCACTCTTCAGTTTTATTTGTGAGCAACACTCCCCAGATATGAGCATCTTAGAAATTTCAGAAATGCCACAATTCCAAGTTGAATAAATTAGCAATGGATTTAGATTCCTGTAGTAATTAATCTGTTAAAGTGCAAACTCAAATATTCTTTTTTATTTTATAGTAATTTGCTTATCTTTTTCTGTTGAAAAGTTGAGAAAATAAATATTTTATGAAACTGTTATTATCAGGCTATTCACAATTCAACTTAGCACTTACGTGTCTTTTGTCCAATTGGCATATCAATGTGACTCTAACATATCCTTTCTCTCTCCATCAGAGTATCTGTAGTGAAATTTAGGTCAGCTGTAACAAAAAGTTTCTGCTTTCCTGAGCCATAGGATCTGTTCCTTCTATTGCAAATAATGTCATGTTCCCACGAGTTGCAGAAAGAAAACCTGTCCTTTCTTTTTCTTTCCTTTTTTTTTCCCCCATTGGGTTTTTGTTCTCTCTTTTGTTCTATAAGTCTATATTTCATTTTATATTTCTTAAAACTTTAAGAAACCTAAAGAGAGATATGAAAACTCTCAGTGCAAGTCTACATAGTACTCCTTTTTTTCTCTCTCCTTTATCTGAACGAGCAAACTCCACAACTAGTGCCTCTGAAATAAGAGTCAGAATCAAGTCCATTGTTTTGCTATTATCACTTATAACACACATTTGAAGAAAGAAAGAAAAAAACAAAAATAGTTCTACTCATTTACTCAATCAATCAAAAAGATAAAAATTAGAACTTTACGTGTGCAGTTAGTTATATAGATAATAAACAGATTTATGCAATGAACGCATTTGGATCCTAACTTATTCAGTACTCCCAGCAATTTCTTATAAACAACACAGAGAGGAAAGAAATGCTGCAAGAAAATATTTTAATGTATTCTGAACTATTTTAATGAAATAGTCATTATCAGGGTAGTACCATTGTTATGTTAATTTTAATGTAACACATATATATATATAATTTTATTATTTTCAATAAAAGGAGCTCGATACATATACTATCCAACATGTACTAATTTATTTCTATACTGTCCTCATATTAATATGATTTGTTAATTCTAACATCCAAGTCAGAAGATCGGAGTTTATAAGCCATAGGAAAGGACTTATTTGGGACCTGAAGCCAGAGAGTAAGTCCAAAAAAATGCATGTGTATGCAGCTACAGCTTATAACTAGTAAGATTCTTCATTTACTGGGTTTTTCATCCCTGGAATGAGCTATAAGCATTAACAAATTAATTTACAAATGCGGTCAAGAGATGAGTAAAAAATTATAACTTCTTTTTAGGGAATCGTAAACTATTTACTAAAGAACCCTACATTCTGGTTCATCATGCTGGTAAAGGATTTGATACTAAGTCTTATGAAAATTTATGATGTTAAAACATAATACAGAGTCTCTTTGCCTAGAGTTCTGTTCTTCAATGTTCACTTCCATATCCTACAGAAAATTTATTTTCTGTTTAAAAGTTTCTATATATTGAATATATAGAAAAATCTCAGTAACTATCTGAACTAAAAGTGATAATATTGTATTTTAAGACCTCAGAGATCTAAATAAAACCACCATATTTTTTTGGTATTATTTTATAACATCCTAATTTTATCTTCTAGAAATCTGTTCATAGTGTTTCAGAGTATAAAAGTTCCTGATGTTTCTGAAAGATTAATTAGCTGATGGGCATAATTTACTTTAGTGCTAAACCTGTCTATGATGTTACCTGCAGAATTCAGAATTAATAAGCCCTCCTTGTCACTAAATTTTAAAATAAATTATAACACATATAAAACACCTTTAAGAGCTATTGACACTAACAATTTTAAAACACTTCCAGGTTTTCTACATCAACAAATATTTTGTAGTGTAAGACCTTGCTTCAGAGGAGCTCACTTTTTAATCCCACAAGGAACCAAATCAGCGTCCAGCATTTTGAGAACCAGTTTTGGTATCACCCCTTTGAATTCCAATCAAGTGAAAGAAAAACAATTTTATTTCCTGAAAATACAAAATTAATATCTTATTAAGTATAAACAATATCACAGTGTTTAATCATGCACAGTTGTCTCTGTTGTTCAATTACTAAGCTCTACCATAAGTATCAGTCGCAGAACAAGGACACTCACTGTACATCAACCTTGGTGAAGCTTTGTAGAAAGGAATACCCAATTTTTAATAAATTTATTAGTTACACTTATGTTTTTAAGATCTTCCTTTTCTGCCTCATTCTTGTACTGACATGGTGATTAATCAATATTTCTGTTGTTAGGAAAGCCTTCATAGCTAAACCAATAAAGAGAACAACTACATTATGTCTCTCTTGATTTGGCGAGTCTTTTAGAACTATATGGAAAGATGAACCTCACCTTCCTTTTTCAGAATTAATTTTGTATCACATGTCAAACTGGTCGAATATACATTTTTTATGAATACACATAAAATTCATTCTTTAAAATACTGTAATGGAGCATTTCTTAAATTATATCATTGGAGTTTTTATTTCTATATCATTTTAGTCTTTCTGCTTCTTGTTCTAGGCATCTGCCATGTCATAATCATGGTAATTTTTTAACTTTATATTCAGCTTCTCTTTATATGCTTACAGGTGAGAAAAAGTGACACCTGAGACAAAAAATAGGGGATTTGCAATATAAAGTTGGAGTTGTGAAATCCACATCAGGTGATGTGCAAGCAAAATGTAAATGGAGATGGATTCTTGCACTCTCAGAAACTCCCTATTGTGAAGAGACAGCCTCAACTGCCATATTTCAGTGAGGAGGCATCTAATTTCTATCCAAATTCATAGACTAGGTAATGAAGGCACTGTTCCAAAAATTAAGAGTTGTAGGCCCAGGAAAAAGACCTAGGTTTACCTACTTCACAAAAAAAATGTATGAATTTCTAATCTACTTTGAAAAACAAACAAACAAACAAAATCCCCAAAAGACACTACAACTTTAAATTTCCAATGAATAAACACATGTTTATCTTTAGGCATTTCTGAGATTTTTAGTTTGACCTTTGAGTACTTTATTGTTATTAGATTCTTAGAAGGTTATGAAACCTTGTACAATGGGTGGTCTGAAATGTTTTGGGGATTTAAATAGCTAAATTCCACCTCTTTCCCAGTTCAGGTATATTGTGCCTGAATTTTGATTACTCTTTGATAGAACATCATTTATTTAAAAAAAAAGATTTGAGAACCTGTTAATAATGGTGATTCTCATTTCCTGTGTCTGTCAGTTGACTTATTGGTATTAGCTACCTAGCTGCTGTAACTGAAAAATCAATGGAAGCTAAGATTTGATGGAATAAGATACTATACAGAGTTAATGCATAATACTATGTGCTCCAGAAACCATCAAAGCATCTAATTTTTAATTGGGCATTCAAAATTGGCAGGTAGTTTGACTTTAAATATTGGTGCAATTGGGATGGCATTAATTTTCTTATACCAGTGTTGTGAATATAAACTAGTTCATACTTGTAGACAATGCAATGTTTTGGTGGTGCAATAGTCCATAATTTTCTCCTCACAGCCGTGTTCACTTAATGTGCGCTGAGTAAATTGTGAGATTTCAAACTGAACAGAGAAGAATAACAGTTCATAGTCAAAGGCAATCATTAATTCACCATCTGTTCTCCAACTAAATAGAAAAATAAAAGTATAAACAGGTCATTAAAGTCTATATGACAAAATTAATAAATTACTAAATTTCACATGCACTAACAATTCTGTCAGCACTGTAGGTTCCAAATGACTGACAAACTGTAAGAATATCAAGGTTAGCATCTGATGGGAGGAGAAGTTTCACATGTGGTTTGAATGACTTGGCTGAAAAAGAATTAAAACTATGATTGGAATTCAGTTTGTGGTTAGACATCTAAATGAAATTGTGTGCCTACATGTTACTGTCTTCTCATGAGTCAGATGTTTACATTTTCACCATAGTCAGTAGAGATGAGAGGTTTAATTCATCTACCTAAGCATGGAGATAGTTGAGACATCTAACAGTTATGACTGTTGCAAATCTGACACAGAACCTGTTGGAGAGTTCATTCATGTGGCACCAGGATGACAGCCACTGTACTCCAGACATCCCACATGGTATGAGACAGCCATGGATTGACTACAGTTAAAAAAAACCCTAGTTGGTACAATTTATTCCAACTTCCCAAACTGTCTAAGTTGAAGAGTTGTTCAACTAGGCTTGAACAGCAGTATGAAATAAATCTTCCACACTGCTTAAATTTAATGCATTCTTTTGTATAATCTTGACCTGCGTACACTCTCTTAGAAAACGTCATGGTGTTGGGAACAAAATAAGGACAAAGGATTCTTCTTGACAGATGATATGGATAAGGCCATGCTGTTTTGGGAAATGAAGAGAAGGAATTAGACTGATGTGAGCTATACTGCGTCAGTCAGCCCTAGTCTTTTGTATTTTACAGTTTAGATATAAACTGGTGTGTTCAGTTCACAATGTCTTAGTGGTTCTTCAGTAAGGCTAGTTTTTGAAGCACCTAGGTGTTTCTGTGAGCTATAGAATTAAAGACCTGGAGATGGACTTTAGATTCTATTCTCCACTTTCAACACTTAAGCATAAGAGTTCCTCATAGTCCTTTGTCACAATTCAAAAAGGGGTAAGTTAGCAAATACAAGAACAGTAAAAGTATACTTTGTAATGTACTTTTATTGTGAGGTGAATTGATGATAATGCTATTCATATTCATTTAGCAAATATTTACCTAACAAAAATTATTTGGATTACTCAATGGCCAATAAATTACAAGACCAGGTGCACTGTACAAAAGATGTTCATAATATGAAGAGGAGTCTATTGACTCTTTCTACTTAAATAACATCACAATTTCTTTCAAACTTCCGTTTGAACATGATACTATAATACTTTAAGTTCTCAGAGATAAGTGTAAAGAAAACGCACAAGAGGCTAAATGAGCTTAGTTGTCATGAAGGATTTGTATCCTTCTTATGCACGAAGTTGATTAAAGCTTGACACAATTTCAGTGTTTGTATCTCACAGTACATATTGTTATTGAGAAGGATAACTAAAGGGAGACCAAATGACAACAGGAGGGTTTGGTTTGGTTTTGTTTTGTTTTGGTTTTTTTGTTGGGTTTTTTTTAAGTGACCAGTTCAAGGCTAATGAGTGGGTGCATGTTTGTGTGGTGTTAAAAGTTGAATACTGTGAAATGATCTATATGGAATTCAGTACAGTTTAACACTTATCTTTCAGCTCCCAGCGGAGAGGAATTGTATGTAGCTATCACAAGAAAAAGAAAAAGAAAAAGAAAAAGAAAAAGAAAAAGAAAAAGAAAAAGAAAAAGAAAAAGAAAAAGAAAAAGAAAAAGAAAAAGGAAAAGAAAAAGAAAAAGAAAAAGGAAAAGAAAAAGGAAAAGAAAAAGGAAAAGAAAAAGGAAAAGAAAAAGGAAAAGGAAAAGAAAAAGGAAAAGGAAAAGAAAAAGAAAAAGAAAAAGAAAAAGAAAAAGAAAAAGAAAAAGAAAAAGAAAAAGAAAAAGAAAAAGAAAAAGAAAAAGAAAAAGAAAAAGAAAAAGAAAAAAAAAAGCATGTAGCCCATAAGGAATGCACATTGCCCACAAGCATTGAACTGTTGTGGTTTAATGCCAGAAGGCAGCTGAGCCCCATACAGTTGCTTGCTCACTCACCCACAGTGGGATGGGGGAGAGAATCAGAGGGGTAAATGCAAAAACTCGTGGGCTGACATAAAGACTGTTTAATAGGTAAAGAAAAATTTGTGCATGCGAGAAAAGCAAAACAAAGAATTAATTCACTACTTGCCATCAGCAGGCAGATGTTCAGCCACCTTCAGGAGATCAGGGCTCCATTACACATAACAGTTACTTGGGAAGGCAAATACCATCATTCTGAACAGCTCCCCTCCTTCCTTCTTTTCCCCAGATTTTATTGCTGAGCATGACATCATACAGTATGGGATATCCCTTTGGTCAGTCAGGGTCAACTGTTCTGGCTGTGTCCCCTCCCAGCTTCTTGTACACCCCCAGTCTACTCACTGGTGGGGTGGGGCAAGAAGCAGAAAAGACCTTGATTCTGTGTTAGCACTGCTCAGCCATAGCAGCAGATCAACATCTCCCTGTTATCAACACTGTTTTGGTCATAAATCTGAAATATAGCACCATACAAGCTACAATGAAGAAAATTAACTCAACAGCTAAATCAGTAAAGTACAATATCAGTACTGATTTATTATTATTATTATTATTATTA
>NW_010328039.1:0-6487 GCF_000700745.2 Antrostomus carolinensis | reverse complement strand
TGTAGTTCCCTGGGTCTTCCTTGTTGCCCTTGGTGGAGAATGCGGGCATCTTCCACTAGATCACATCTTCCACTAGATCAGCCTGCAAGAACATAGAAGCCTTTTGCCTGCTCTTTAGGGTTGTGGAGGACTTTGTTTGGAGGTAGTATTGCTTGCAATTAAAACAGGGATGCATTGCCCTTGTCTTCTTCTTGGGAGTGGTTGGGCTGTTTATAAAGGCACAGAAAAACCCACCCTGCAGCTGGGAGCTTCACTTTAACTGATGGCACTTGCACAATATGAAGAACTGCCAGCAGCAGGACATGGGTGTCAGCAGCAGGACCTGGGTGTCAGCTATGCCCATCAAGTGGGGCCAGAGCAGCAGCTCTGCCAGCGCCACAAGCCCTCACACCACTCCAAGCTCCTCGCCCTCGATGGCTACAAGCAGCGGCCATTCTCTGCGGTATGCTTCCTCAGGAAAGGGCTGGCAAGGAGGTGTTGAGGGTCGTCCTTGGTGGGAGTGAACTTCTGACACCCTAAAACATGTAATGGTGGCTGGAAAAGGGCTGTGGACCCTTCCGGAGATGGGGAAGGTGGGGAGAGTGATCAGCTCAAGGGGATGTTGGCATTACACAGCTCCTTAGACCTGTGAGCACACAGATGAGAGAGTTCAGCCCTCACCTGCAGCAATGAGCTCACACCAGGTGCAGACACAGGTCAGGTTGTTCCCTTGCTGCAAAGCAGTAGCTTCTCAGGGCTTTAGGGATAGCCATCACAGAATCAGGGACTCACAGGTTTGGGTTGGAAGGGACCTTCAGAGATCATTCAGTCCCACCCCCCTTGCCATGAGCAGAGACATCCCCCACCAGACCAGGTTGTTCAAAACCTCATCCAACCTGGCCTTGAACACTTCCAGGGAGGAGCAGCCACAGCTTCTCTGGCCAACCTGGGCCAGTGTTTCACCACCCTCAGTGTAAAACATTTCTCCTTATGTCCAACCTAACCCCACCCCTGTCAGTTTAAAACCTTTGTCTTGTGCTGGGGACCCCAGAGCTGGGCACAGTGCTCCAGGGAGTCTGAGGAGAGCGGAGCAGAGGGGCAGCATCCCCTCCCTCGACCTGCTGGCCATACTGCTGCTGATGCAGCCCAGGAGATACTTGGCTTTCTTTTTGCTGTCTAATGTCCCATTTGTCACCCACCAGTATCCCCCAGTCCTTCTCCACAAGGCTGAAAGCCTTCCTTTCCAGAAAAGCCAAATCTGGTGCATGAGTCTCAAGCGAAGCCAAATCCGATACTGTGTCAAGCAGGAAACACTCGTGCACTTCTTCAACTATGCAGCAGAAGCAACAGCACATGATAGATGGGACCGTCCGCATCTCACAGGCCTGTCCTGGGCACTCAGCAGCAGTCTCACATGCAACAGGCACCCACAAGCTGGGACCAGCCGATGGCACTGCTGCAGCTGTGTCACCCTAACCTCACCCCATGGACTCCTCATGAAGCCCAACCCAGCAGCAGGGAGCAACAGGAGATACGGAGAAATGGTGGAAGGTAAAAGAAGAGGAGGCAATGGAAAAGGGACAGGAAAAGAGGATTCTCAGATAGGATCAGAAAGAAGATACGGAGAGACTGAGACGATGAAGAAACTCCTGATGACTGTTCCCCCTGGGACTTTCAAGGCCACCAGCATGGCCTGAACTCCCTCTTAGAGAGTTACAGCTCCCAGAGAGCCGAACCGAAGGGCTGTGCCCAGCTCTGCTGAGCTGGAGCAGCTCTCAGAGCCTCTGCACAAGGGGAAACCAGTGCAAGGCAGAAACTGCAGGGTCAGACGTGCCCGGTGCTCAGACACTCCTACCACGTGTCAGTTCTCCCAGAGCAGCTCCAGCCAACACATCCCTACCTCCAGAAAACATCTTGAAGATACACTTGCATTTGCTTTGCAGCTATTCTAAGCAAGCAGCAGGTTGGTATTTATGGCAGAGCCTCAGACTCAGCTCATCTTATTCCTCCTCTGCTGGCAAAGCTCACACAAAAGCCCCGCGGCAGCTTCAGCTTCAGCAGGCAGCCAAGTGCAAGCCAAGTGAAACCACCACACAGCCTCTGCTTGAGAGGTGCCCAGCCCAAAGCAAGGTCAAAACAGCTCCTGAGCGTCATGGCTTGAAACCTGGCACAGACATGATGTGCCATCCAAACGACATTTCTGCCTTTTCAAAAATGGTTTTCCTAAAATCCAGTTTATTCTCATTCAGCTGAAAAGTATCAACCTATGTTGATCTGCAGCCAAATATAGGCTGGGTGTTGAATGACACCCCTTTCTGCTAATCAGGATCGCACGCCAAACCTCTGGTACTTAAGTTATTTAACTTCGTGTTTATTTTGTTAGATTGTTATTTTATGTTCCCATGGGCATCCCACAGGTCTACAAAATGCATTGGATTTTTTTGAAGGAACATGGAGCTTCATGCAAAGTGGGCTGGAAAAAAGCATTTCATTTTAAATGGATTTCAGTCATTAAATGAAATTACCTGAATATTCAGAGTAAATAAAGAGCATATCAAAATGTACCTTGCATTTCAGAGAAACTCATTCAAAAGAAAATATTAAATAGAGTTAGGAAATGGGGTTGTTTCCGCTGAGGCCAGCAACTACAGAGAGGGACCTGGGGGTTCTGGTCCATGGCAAGTTGAACATGAGCCAACAGTGTGTCCTGGCAGCCAAGACGGACACCCGTGTCCTGGGGGCACCCAGCACTGCACTGCGAGCCGGGCCAGGGAGGGGATGGTCCCGCTCTGCTCTGCACTGGGGCGGCCTCACCTCCAGTACTGGGGGCAGTTTGGGCACCACAGGAGAAAAAGGATCTAGAGCTCCTGGAGAGTGTCCAGAGAAGGGACACAACACTGGGGAAGGGTTTGGAGGGGAAGGGTATGATGAGAGACTGAAGTCACTTGGTTTGTTCAGCCTGGAGAAGAGGAGACTGAGAGGAGATCTCATGGGGATCTAGAACTTCCTCCCAAGGGGAAGAGGAGGGGCAGGCGCTGATCTCTTCTCTCTGGCCACCAACCAATGCCAGGAGCAGAGGACATGGCAGGAAGATGTGGCAGGGGAGGGTGAGGTTGGCCATGAGGAGAAGGTTCTTGAGGCAGAGGGTGGTGGAGCACTGGAACAGGCTCCCCAGGGAGGTGCTCAAGGCACCAAGCCTGACAAGATTCCAGCAGCATTTGGCCAAGGCCCTCAGACACATGGTGTGAATGTTGGGATTGTCCTGTGCAGGGACAGGAGTTGGACTGGACGATCCTTGTAGGTCCCTTCCAGCTCACAACACTCTATAACTCTATGATAACTCTTCACTCCCTAAACGTGGGGAAAGCAGTCCATTTTGCTGAACCGCCAAGCTGGATTTCCAAAGAGCTCACACAGCTCTGGGTATCCACAGAAGGCTTTGAAACCCTTCACTGAAACCTGGGACCTTGTCCTTCAGTGTTTTGAATGAAGACGTTCCTGAAGTGCTCGTCCCATGGAGGAGCCCGGAGGGGATGCCAGCCTTCCTCCTGAGTCTGCCAGGGTTACAGGGGGAGCAGAGATCCCACTGTAATGTTAACGTGGAGCTCCTGAGCTCCCACTGGCTGGGTTTGTGTCAGTGTTTGAACTAGTCCAAGTGAGATGAATATTCCCACCACACCAGCTAGATAAACCAAGCCCAATAGCAACCAGAGCAGAAGCTGTTCTGAATAACAATGACAGAAGTACTGACATTAGGAGGAATGTAAATAGCAGCTTTTGATACTTATAGAAATACGGAAAATACTGTCTAGATGTTTGGGAACCTGGCAATGTTTCTGGGCTGGGGATACCCTTGGGAACTGCGATCCCACAGCCCCCAGATCTTTCTGCTGCTGGTGAGCTGACCAAGGCCGGGTGCTTTATTCAAACCAATGCTGTGAAATGGGGACAAATGGTGTTTCTAATGCAACGGATTTAGAACATGAAAACAACCTTTTCTTGGTGCAGAAGCAGCACAGGAGCCAGGCTGTCCTTTGGACCAGTTTTGTGGGGGCTCATGGATTTTGGGACAACCATTGAGGGAGACTCGTGCTCCCGTGGAAGTGGCCAGCACCATTGGCTGCCCTAGGACCATGACCAGAGGACCAGCCCTGCCCCAGGTGCTGGGGCACGTGCCCACACGAGCCTCCCAGCCTTGTTGGCTCCAAGACAGCCCAGCCAGTTGGCTTGGTGTAAGACAAAGCCATTCCTAAGAAAGCTCCAGGTCTGATGAGGCTCTTCTGGCTGGAGATGACAACCGCAAAGCCAGAATAAAAGCCCGTAACTTTCATGCTCAGTTAGTCCTAATTTACAAAATGTTAACGTGGAGAGATAGATTTAAACTAGATATAAGGAAAAAAATGTTTACAATGAGGGTGGTGAGACACCCTGGTGCAGGTTGCCCAGAGAGGTGGTAGAAGCCCCATCCCTGGAAACACTTAAGGTCAGGTTGGATGAGGCTCTGAGCAACCTGATCTGGTTGAAGATTTCCCTGCTCACTGCAGGGGGGTTGGACCAGATGACCTTGAAAGTTCCCTTCCAACCCAAACCATTCTATGATCAGCTCCTTATTCCTCCTTTTACTTGGTGATTTGCTCACAGCAAAGTCCACACAAACTAGTGAAACCCTTGTTGCAGAAATACCTACACAAGGATCACACTTCAAGTACCAAGCATATCTAAACCAAGTCTCCAGTTCAACTCACCCCAAATCCCACATGGAAATATAGGAAGGGAGGTGGGCATAGGGATGGGCTCTGCAGGAGCACATATTGCCCAGGGAGGAGTTGGGAGAGCCAGAGCTTGACTGGAGCAGCATGAGGGGTGTGTGGAGCAGCAGGATGTGCTGCCCTAAGTACCAAAGAGCTGAAGGAAGGCTAAGGAAGCTGTGGTCCCACTGCTCAATGGGGCAGGAGCTCTAGTGACCAGGGACACACAAAGGCTAAGGTTTACATTTCTTCTTTTGTTTTGGTGACCACTGCTAAGGTCTGTCCTTGGCCTCCCAGTGCTCTCTGAGCAGAGGCCAGTGGCACAAAACGGAGCTGTCACCTCCTCTTACCCACAGTACGCGGTGACAAGCAAAGCCAGCAACACAGCCCTGGGACAAATCACTCTGTGCCCAGCTCACCTCCAGTCCCACACACGTGAGCGTGCACGCTGGGCACACACACCGCTGGGCACAGGGTGCCAGCGTGGTCAGCATCCCTGTGAAGATGACGAGCTGCAGGAACACAGAGTTGGAGAGCACCCAGGTCCAAAGCCAAAGCCCTGAAGCGGAGCAGCGTGCTGCATCGCTCACCTCAGCCTCCAACACAGGGGCTCCAAGCTGCAGCCCTGAGGAACTCCTCTCCCCTGATTACCTGCAGAGCCTAGAGAAATGCTAACAAATGCCCAAATTACAAGAAAATGTCCCACTTCCTTGACTGAGTGAGTTGGGGTTGTGCAGCCTGGAGAAGAGAAGGCTCTGGGGAGACCATACTGCGGTTGTTCAATATATAAAGGCAGATCACAGGAAAGAGGGAGAAAGACTTTGGAGCAAGGCCTGCAGTAACAGGACAAGGGGCAGTGGTTTGAAAGTGATTGGGGTGGGGTTAGGTTGGACATAAGAAGAAATGTTGAACCATGAGGTTGGTGAGACACTGGCCCAGGTTGCCCAGAGAAGCTGTGGCTGCTCCTCCCTGGAAGTGTTGAAGGCCAGGTTGGATGAGGCTTTGAACAACCTAGTCTGGTGGGAGATGTCCCTGCCCATGGCAGGGGGTGGGACTGGATGATCTCTGAAAGTCCCTTCCAACCCAAACTATTCCATGACTCTATGGTGGAGCAGCGCCCTGAATTCCACTCTCCCATGTGCCAGGATGTCTGAACCACAGAGCTTCACCACAGAGCAAGTCTAAACCCTGCTCAAATTCATGGCCCTGGGCTACACAGCACCAATTTTTGGCCACTTCTAGTTTCCTTGAACACTGAAGAAGGAATTCCTTTGCCTGGGAAACACGGGCACACTAGGGCCAACACCAGAGACGGCCACCTTCGACTGCCACCTCCCTGCCAATTGCCACCCAGCACTGGAGACTGAACAGTTCTGGAGGGACCCAGCACAGAGCAGAGCAGAGGGAAAGCCCGGCACTGGTTTCATAGCCCTGCTGTCAGCTCACAGTAGTGGCTCAGGAGTGGTGAAGGCCAAGGATTTTTCTGGGATGATATCTGCTGACTCCCCTGTATTAGGTTTGCGTGGCAAGGTTTTGGTAGCAGGGGAGGACATGGGTTGGCTTCTGTGAGAAGCTGCCAGAAGCTTCCCCCATGTCCGACCCGGCACCCGGCTCCAGGACCGGCCCCCCCGCGGGCCAAGGCCGAGCCAATCAGTAACGCCTCTGTGAGAACAGAATTAAGAAAAAAAAAGGAATAGAGGGGAAAAAGAAGCTGCACACTTTGCAGCGCGAGAGAGAAGTGAGAAGATGTGAGAGAAAAC
>NW_010328038.1:0-15651 GCF_000700745.2 Antrostomus carolinensis | reverse complement strand
AGGGTGCACTCAATCCCACTGTCAATGTCACCAACAAAGATGTTGAACAACACCAGTCCCAACACCAACCCTTGAGGGACACCACTTGTCACCGGTTTCCACTCGGACTTTGAGCTGTTGACCACAACCCTTTGAGGGCGACCATCCAGTCAGTTCCTTATCCGCTGAGTGATCCAATGATACCCTTGGTCTTCTCATTTTCAGTACATGGATATGAATTTTGATTAATTAAAGCAATCTGTGTGAATAACAGGATAAGTTGGTATGATTACATGGCAAATTTTATATTGATAAGATTAAGATCAACTAAACTTAGTGAGCCTGACTCTATATTTAGTTTATTTTTTTCAAATTTCTATATATTGTATTTAATTGTAAAAAAAAGCCATATTTTTTATATAGGTGTAGTAGATGTATACGAGTGGAAAAGTCAATCATTTGTTTAGTGTGCCACCACGTTTGAAAAAAAACCCAACACCTCTATGGAAAAATACAGAGGTATTAAAAATATTCTTCTAACAGATCTTATTACTTGCAAAATTAGGACTTGGATAAAAAAGTCATGACAATTGTTCTGTCAGGAGGAGCTGTATTCCTGTATCATGACACAGAACTACAGGTCAGACTCAAAAATCTAAGGAGATTGCAGCATCAGCACATTCTTTGCAGACATCTTGTAAGAGACTCCTACAGATGACACAGTTCTAGATATTTCCTCAGTAGAAGCTGAGTACATATCAGGGTATTGACCAAACTGCATGTTGAGCTAGTCCTAAAGCTTTGCCTATTCACTTTTTCATTGACTTGTACAGTCCTCATTTTCTGTGTGTTTTTGGCCTTCATAGAGAGGCATCCTCTGTAGACCAAAATTAGAACTGAGAAAAAGAGGATTATCCTATGCATTCTTTAGGGACAGGATAGTGATATACGTGCAAAGTCAGTCTAGTCTGATGGAATAATTTTCTTGACCTATTTTGATTTCTGTCATTCTTTTATTTGTTTTATTAAATTTCTCCTTCTTTATTCTCTAACTTCCCAATCAGCAAAAAGTTTTAGAAGATTATTATAGCTGATATTTTGTTTAATATTTGTTACATGGTAGTTAATCAGATTCATATTCCCATTAAAGCCTTATAATTAGATCCTGTCTAATTCTGCCTGTAGTTTTCTGTTGAAATTTCACCCTGTTTTTGTTCAAACTCAATTAGTTTATTGACTTTCTTTGAGACTTTCATATTTCCTGTGTGAGGGGCATTGAATGGATTATTATTTATGATCACAATTTTCTCTGCTCAAGATGTGATTGGTTTTGTGACCCATATTGCACAGGCATAAGCTGGAGGTACGATAGTTTGTCCTCTTGCTAATTTATTTCTGCTTCTCATATGGTAAAATAAATTATTCTCACATGGGATTAATGAACTTGATATTATCTAAGTTTATTACACAGGCATCTTGGGTGGAATGTTTTGTTGGGTTTGGGGGGCGGGCGGGGGGGCGTTTTTTGGTAATGGGGAAAGGGAATACCCTGTGAGAAGCTTTGCAAAGCTCCACTGGCTCCAAGGTGTACTCCCCCAGCCCAGGCGGAGTCTAGAGAAATGCCTCTGTGAATCTGTATTTGTGAGGGGAAGAACTGTCTTGAAAAGAAGACAGAAAGACAGAAGACAGTGCAGAGAACCTGGCAGAGAGGCCATTGACCTGAACAAAAGACAAACATCAGCCTAAACAGACAGAGAGGTTTGTTGCCAGTAGGAGGAAGAGGGGGAGGACAGAGAACCTCAGACACCCAGTTGAACTGCACGGAGTAGGAGAAGGCAAAGGAGGTCCCCTGCAGCCCATGGAAGTTCATTGACAGAGGAGATACCCGACATGTAGGCTATGGAGGACTCCACACTGGAGCAGAAAGCTGAGCCTGAGGGCAGGTATGACTGTATTGAGACCCCAGAGATGCCCAATGCCAGAGCAGGGGTGGAAAACCAGAGCTGGGGGTAAGGAGGTGCGCTGGGCCAGAGGCCCATCTGCAGCCCATGGATGTCCCCATGCCGGAGCTGGGAACTGTGCCCGAAGAGGTCTGTAACTCCATGGGAACATCGAGTTGGAACACTTTGTTCCTGGCAACCCGCTGGAGGAACTTTCTTGCCGGGAAGAGTGGCAGAGGTGAACTGACTGCAACCCCTATTCCCTGTCCCCTGTGCTGCTGGGAGGGAAGGTAGAGAAATCAGGAGCAAAGTGATTTGAGCCCAGGAAGAAGGGAGGAGTGGGGGAAGGTGTTGTAAGATGTGGTTGTTATGTCTCACTGCGCTACTCAGATGATTGGTAATGAATTAGATGATTGATTTTTATTCCCAAAGTTCAGTCCGTTTTGCCTGTGACCACAACTGGTGCGTGAGCTGTCTCTGTCCTCATTTTTAAACTGTGACCCCTTTGTTGTGATTCTCTTCCCATCTCACCAGATTGGGGGAGTGAGTGTCAGACCACATGGTCTTAGCTGTGGATTAATCCACCAGAAACAAGCAATACATTTTTACATCAGTTCTGTTGCCATAGCGCCACTTGTATCACTCCCTTTCCTTCCTGAAAAGCATCCTGATTCTTCTGGTGGTACCTTCCTGTCACCCCACATCATATCCAAACTACATCTTGTCCTACTTTGCTCTGTTAAATCTTAGATTGTCATTCAGTTAAATGAAAGCTAAAATCTCACGGCTCTATCTGCACTCATGATCATACCATGTAATTAACTAGCACATTTTGAACAATAATACTGTAGAAGTTATTATTATTATTAACACTGGTCTGCTAGCTATGTCAAAAAGCATCTTTTGGACAGCTGTTTCTGCTGCAGGTGATGCAGCTGTAAATATACACATCTACATGGCCTCATCTGTAGCATTTGATTATGTTTTTTTTTTGCAACTCTTTTATAATAGTTGCTTTAAATAGTTTTTGCACTTGAAGAGTCATTATACTTTTGTCAGGGAGGGATACATAAGCATATCTGTCTGATTTTCTAATCAATGTGTAATTGAGCAATATTTACTCCTGAAGTATTTTAAAACAAGTTTAAATCTAGAAACATTTTATTAAGAATGCATTTTCCAAGTAGAACAGAAATTCATTAAAAAGCACCTCAGGTATTTGAAAGGGTTTCATTATCTATTTGGCCATTTCAATTACACTGCTATCAAGCACCAGGCAAATGGGTTGGATGCAGCAAATAATTTGTAGCCACATGTACTCATATACTTTGTAAATGAAATCTAAGAAAATCCTGGAGTAACTGAATAGTCTTTAGCATATTATGTTTCTTTATTCTCAAATATAAAAAATGATACTTATAAGTGGGAATTACAAATGTGAACAACATTGTGCTTAATCTGCTCCTGTTAAAGTCGTTGAATGTCTTAATACTGATTTCAAGGCAATTGGAGACCTACACATCATGCTTTTGAAAAACCCATCTTGCCCCCTCTGCTTTCAAATATATTTTTTTTTAATGTGTCATATCTCATTTTATATGGAGTGCTGATTCAATATCCTGTCACTTGATGCAGGACACATTCAGCAAGTGTTATTAAAATAGATGTATGTACTTAAATTCAAACCCTTTCGATACTAGATGTAGATTTTAGCTATCCTACTGCAGTGCAGTGTCTGGTAGTTCTAACTACTGACCTCATGCAAGGCAGCTCTGATTTAGCAGCAATATAGTTATGCTCATCTGGCATTATGCTTATGACAGTGAAGTTCCTAACATATGAAGAAAATAGCAATCCTGATTTTGAACTTGTGAAAATTAGTTTTCACAGTGCTACCTGTTTGGTCCCACTGCCTTTGATCGGTTGTGTTTACTGGACTCAGATGTGAAAAAATCCAAAGTCACATGAGATATTTGTATCTGGATACAGCTCACTGGTCCTTCACTCCATACTTCTGAAAAAAAATATGTGTGCATAATTTCTGTCATTCCTAGATATCAAGATATTTGGTAAGTGTATTTTGAGCCTTTGTGTCATACAATCAAGAACTTCACATCTGGAGCAACTGCAGGATACAGAAATAACGGAAAAAAGGAAAAGGAGGACTGTGAAGTTGTATTGTAAGTGTTCTGTATGTTATAAATTACATTTCTGGTTACTTTGATAAGAGATAAAATTATAAACTTTCCTGAGTCAAATCCATAGACCCAAAGGTCCCTGACTTTCAAGATATTCAGAAATTGGAACTAGAGTTTTGTAAATGCCTTTCCTTTTAGAATAAAGTAAGATAAACCAAACATATAAACTCATAAGTTTCCTAATAGTTTCTGTTTAGTAAATAAAACTCATCTTTACAAAAAAATTGGTTTCTGGTAAATTGGAGTAGAAGGAATCTGAGAACAAGCTAAGCAAAATGTCCAGGTCACACTTCAAATAAATGACTAAGTGACAACAAAAATAAATTTAAAAAAAACCCCAACTCATCACCATTCCTCTGTTCTAATCAGGAGACAGTTTAATAATGTCTCCATATTACAGTTATTATCATTATACACACTAAAGCAGCTGAAAGGTTGTTCTACTTAAATTTTTAAAATTCTTGTCACACATTTCATATGTGATTCTAATGCATTAGTATCACTAGTCTCGGTACCACAATTCATTTACACATGGCCTGGAGATTTACAAGTACAAGTGGTTGAGGAACTCTCATGTTGTTTTGTAACGCATCACACAGCTCACTGTAAGTCTGGAGTGCAGCAGTGAAGAGATGGACGCCTCATCTGGAGCAATTCCACTCAGCTGCTATTTCAAGTGCAACCACAGTGTGAAGTAGCCAATGCAAGTTTTATCATCAGAATATCGGGAAGGGATACAGAAAGAGGAGAAATTAAATATGATTCATCTTATAGTATATTTTTCCACCATGGCAACAATGCAGGGCCAGGAAAAAATTAGAATTATCACTGGAAAAGTAATTCATTATACTCCACTGGTGGTAAAAGTGAAAGCAGCATTAGGAGTACCTCAACTCTTAGCAGCAGCTTTTTTCAGCTCCTTCTACACAGTATGAAAAGTGACATTATGCACGAAGGAGGACAGGTAGCTGGAAACATACCAGACAGTCTTTATGTGGAATAATTGGGAAAGTAAAATCCTTGTGCAAAAAACTTGTGCTTCTCCACTGCACATGTGGAGTCCACATTTTTACAAAATGCTCTGTACTGCAAATTCCTACAAGTCAGTCTTGGCAAATGGGAGATACGGGAGAGAAAATAACCAGAGAGGAACAGAAAAGATAAACTTTCATTACTTTAACACTTTAAGGTAACATTCGAAGAAAGAAGGTTAGTGGGTTGTTCAGAAGGACCCATAAGTATTTGTTCTTTTTTTTCTGAGAGTTCTTTGTGTTTCTCAGCTTTTCAAATACAGGAAAGTCTTGTACAGCTTCCTGTCCTCTGCATTAAAATACCAGAAAATATATTGCTCCCTAACCAATAATTCTGTGATTTCTTTTCTTCTTTTTGAAATATAAATGAATAAATAAATGAATAAATGGATAAATAAATAAATAAATAAGTGAAATTTCTTCCTGCATAAATTTATCCAACAAGAACATTATTAAAAATCTTTGCTTGATAAAATCATAAAGCTCCATTCCGGTGCTCAAGATTAGATGCAATATAGTAATAATATTACATCTTATCTTTAGTATCATAGAAATATTAGATTGGAAGGATCCTATGATGTCAGATATGCCACTCTTCTTATCTGAGACAGGATCCATTATTCCTACACTATTTTATCTGTCCTGCTTTTAAAGATCCCAGTATCAAGATTCATCAGTTCTCTGTTAGTCCATTACTTTGCTATGGTGAAAGTGAGGGCTTTCTTCATATACAGTCTAGCTTTCTTAATACACATACTGAATCTTTCTTCCTGAAAATTATGTTGATTATTTTTTTTTGTCCTACTGTGGTAAACATGGATAATGACTGACTACTAGCTTTTGTATAATAATATGTTACAGTTTCAAGTATTATCATACCTTAGTGTGTTTTCTTTCTGGACCAAGTAAATCCATGTCTGTCAATTTTTAATTTGTTTTGTTTGTTGTTGTTGGGTTGTTTGTGTTGTTGTTTGTTTTTTTTTCCCCTAAGAGTTCATGTTTTCTAAATTCTTAAACTGCTTTCTTTTTTAAAATTCTATATTTTTGCTTCAGGTAAAGAGCCTTATGTTGAAAAGAGTATTGCAACTGAGGCCTCACTTGATCTGAGTACAGAAAGATAATTATATGTGGTAGATGACTGATTTACCACGCTTTCAACCACCTGTTACAAAATAACATTTGTGTTTTATTTATCTAATTTTAGAAAAGTGCCATTGAGTCAAAACATTTTTCTCAAACTCATATTTACTTTTTGCTAATGCCTAGCAAAAATTCCCTATTAGTGTATTCCATTTTTCACATTTTTTATAAGAATGTTTGATTGCTTCTTTCCCAGTGTAGACCCTTTGCAATCATGGTCATTGAATTTCTTCTTTTGTGTTTTAGACTTATTTATCATTTTATTAGTTTTTGGATTCCAGTCCCTGAATCTTACAATGCAAATTTTGGGTTCAGTTTACCCTATTAATAAAGATATTGAATAATATCAGATTCAGAAAAGGCCTCTGAATTAACTAATGACAGTAATATTTTTTTCTTCAGTAATAAATTTATCATAACCATAACTAAATGCATCTAGCCCATTTGCATTTTAATTACCCTACTGATTTCATACTGTCTTATGTTTCTTCCACTTTGCTGACAGTCTGTGTTAAGCATCTGACCACAATTATTTTTATGAAGACTAAAACAAAACAAAAACCTTTTCATTACTGCATTTTTAAACCTGTGTCAAAACTCTTCCTAACATTATCCTTTTACATACCTTATTAATTGTGACTTATTGTGCTCTTAACCTTTGCTATACTGGTCTGTGTTATTTTGTATTTACTCAAGGACGTATTTCCTGCTTTCTATTTTTCATACCGTTTTTTTCCTTTATTTAATTCATCTTCTGATCTTTAAGGATTACCTGATTTGCCAAATTTATCTTTTTTTATTATCTTTATTATGATCTGTAATAGCAGAAATAAAACAGAAATAAAAACTAATTTTACAATGAAAAGTGGAAACATCCTATTCAGAGAATATTTCAGATGTCTGTATTTCCATTGTTATTTCTTGCTCTTCTGGGGTATTTTTTTTATTTTTTAAATGAAATTTTCTGACACAGAGGTGTTTCTACTAACAGTTTTGTTTTGGTTGCAACAACATTATGCAAGAGGAAAATATTTCATATATGTTTTCAAATATAGTCATTCCCTAAAAGAGTACAATTTTAGCACAGTTTTAGCACAGCTTTCCAATTTTTTTTTGTCTCTTGCTTTACCTTTCAACACCAGCTGAATCTCCACCCTATTTAAATATAACTTAATATATCCTTTACACACAAAATTTATAGAGATATTTTACAGCATTAGAAGCACTAAAAACTACATACATTTTGACTGAAAAACAGTGGCAAGTGTTTGTTGTTTACCTATGCACTATAAAATAAGATGTTACAGTTGAAATGCTTGTAAACACAAAGATCTTATCAGGAGCTTGCAGTTTGTAGGCTTGTATTTTAGTTTTTCTTTTTGAACTGAGTATTGAAAATCTAGCATGCAAAGGTATTTCAAAGTTATCCACCTGTTACAAGAATTTAAATAAGTAATTTTGTCAAATTGTCTCTAGAGCGTCTCATACACTAGGACTGGGAATCTAATTCTATTTATTTATTTATTTATTTATTTATTTATTTATTAAATGACTTAAAAAGATTTCACATTTGTGAGAGCCTGGAGTTTTTCTTAAACAATTTGTACATGAAACTTCCTAGACAACCACTCATCAATTTTCATCAAATTTTCTAGCTTATATAGGGGAAATAAGTTAGTAGCCAGACAGAATATCTGAATTTTAAAATGTGCCAATTACAATTTAGCACCCCTAAGGCATGCTGCCCCAATGTCCTTTGCAGTTGCTGTTGTGGTGGTGGTGTCAGCAGATGATGCATCCTTGGATGGCTCTGGATCAGTAAGGCTCTCCAAAGGTGATCTTAAATGTGTAATTCAGTTTTATCTATGATGATAGGCTCCAGGGCAGTGCTATCTGAGGAATAAATATTCCCCATGTAAATTCAGCAAATTCAAAACAATCTACTGATGGTAAAGTTCAAGATGAAGTTTTTCTCCCTTTTTCTGGAGTTCACAAACTCAGTAGGGCAGATGGTCTGCATGGCCCCAACCACTGTCTGGTTTCACCTGCAAGCCTCTATTTCTTTATGGTAAAAACAGTCTTGGCAGGGATCCAGTAGTATGTTTCCTTTGCAAAAAAGTCCTTAGGGCCAGTGTCTGCAGACACTGATTGTAGTATCACACTCATAGTATATGCATTGTAACCCATGAGCTTCTAGGAGTTGGAATACTGCTGTGGTTTTAACCCCAGCCAGCAACTAAGCACCATGCAGCCACTCACTCAATTCTCTCTGGTGGAATGGGGGAGAAAATCAGAAGAGTGAGTAAAAGTGAGAAAACTCATATTGAGATAAAGGCAGTTTAACAGTTAAAGTAAAAACCATGCACAAAAGCAAAGCAAAATGAGGAATTCCTTCACTACTTCCCATGTGCAGGCAGATGTTCAACCATCTCCAAAAAGCAGGACTCCATCATGCCTAATTGTTCCTTGGGAAAACAAAGGACATCTGAAGGTCCCCCAGTTCCTTCTTCTTCCCCCAGCTTTATATGCTGAGCATGATGTCATATGTTATGGACCATCCCTTTGGTCAGTTGGGGTCAGCTGTCCCAGCTGTGTCCCCTCCCAACTTCTTGTGAACCCCCTGCCTACCCAGTGGCAGGGCAGTATAAGAAGCTGAGAAGTCCTTGACTTAGTGTGAGCACTGCTTGGTAACAACTAAAACATCAGTGTGTTATCAACATTCTTCTCATCCTAAATCCAACACATTATTATACCAGCTACCAGGAAGAAAATTAAATGTATACCAGCTGAAACCGGGACAGATACCTCACATGGGAGACCAACTCTCTGGTCACGCCATCACAATTGCTCCAGCAGGGGCTCTCCATAGGGTCTTAGCCTCCTTTGGACCCATCCACCTGCTCCAGTGTGGGGTTCTCCATGGGGTTCAGGTGGATCTCCTCCATCATTAACTTCCATGGACTGCAGGGGGACAGCCTGCCTCACCATCATCTGCACCATGGACTCCAGTGCCTGGATGACCTCCTTTGCCTCCTTCTTCACTGACTTTGGTGTCTGCAGAGTTGTTTCTCTCACATCTTCTCACTCCCCTATCTTGGCTGCTGTTGTGCAGCAGTTTTTTTCCCCTTCTTATATATGTTACCCCAGAGGTGCTACCATCATTGCTGATTGACTCGGACTTGGCCAGCAGTGGGTGCATCTTGGAGCCGGCTGGCATTGGCCATGTTGGACATAGTGGGAGTTTCTGACAGTTTCTCACAGAAACCACCCCTGTAGCCCCACTGTTACCGAAACCTTGCCATGCAAAACCAATACGGCTGTTCCTCCATGGGATGATACATTTGTATATTTGATGCAACATTTTTTATCATATTTGTATAACTCTCCAAATTTGAGGATAGTCAGCAAGATCTCCAGCACAGAACTAGTTACAAAGCAAACTAGCTACAAAATGTAAGACATTTCCACAGGATTTTTGTTTGTTTTGGTTTTTTAAATGCTTATGTTTTGTTTCATTGTTTTTGTTGTTGTTTTTGTTTTAACTGGGGCTTGAACATATTATAGAGATCTTGTGCATTCATACACTTATGCCATTGCATGCAATGAGGATCTAGTTGGCTATCCACAAGCTCACCTATATGAGCATGTAGCTACTCATGAGAAGAAGCATGCAGGAGAAAGTTTTAAGGTATTTATAAGGTAATGAAAGCTGAAAAGTCTCTGGTTTATTTGTACCTTGATAATGGATAACTTATTCTGCTCTTTCGCGCTGTACATTTCTGAAACTTGCATTGTACGTAAAACTTGTCTTGTACATATTCAGTGCCCCCCAGCACTAAAAAGCATTGCAGGCACCATTGGTTCAAAGAATCAAGTATTTGTATAAATATTGAAG
The DNA here is from genome assembly GCF_000700745.2 of Antrostomus carolinensis. Lineage (NCBI taxonomy): Eukaryota > Metazoa > Chordata > Aves > Caprimulgiformes > Caprimulgidae > Antrostomus > Antrostomus carolinensis. The sequence continues at coordinate 5,468 of NW_010328038.1, read as the reverse complement.
GTTTTATCATGTTGCAAAGTAAATGGAAAAAGAGACTAAATCAGTTGATTTAATTTATTAATTGCATTTAGTTTACCTAGTTGGTAATGTTAGGGCAAGGTTTAAAATTTTTTTTATGATGTTAAGCATCTCTGAAAGCAAGGGTGAACAAGCAGGAAGGCTAATAGGTTCATACTGAATTCAAGGCAGCTCATAAAATTCCTCTTATCTTGACATTGATCAACCTCACACCCTAATCCTCTACCAAAACCTGAGGTTTCCATTTCCTTCTGGTGCAGATTTTTCTATTCGCTAATATATTTTGTTTTAAAGGCCTGAACTGGCAACACAGCTATTATTACCACCATGGTGGTAGTTAGATAGTTAGCTAGTGCTGGAAGAGACCAGAGAAAAACTTTCTGTATTTTTGTGTATAGCATTTTTATTTAATCCTGTTAAACTTTATATAAAAATCTTACACTTTTCCCCTCTCAGTTTTCTCTCTGGCAAAAGCATTGTGATGTCTTTTGAGCTCCTTTAAAGTAAAACAAAAATAATAAAAACTCCCCTTTTCTAATGTCTCTACTGCTCTGAAAACAACATAAACTACCATTTTCCACTCAAACTGTTGAAATGAAACTTTCTTTCAACCTGGGGTCAGCACACACATACCAGTAGGACTCTATGCAAACCTCAGTCCAAAATAGCTTATTTCCATTATCTGATCTGACCAAGTATTCATCTGCCAGGAAAATTCATTATTACCAAGCTGAGATCTATGCTGAATGTATAGAACTACACTTCAGAGCACATTGCACATTTAAAATTATTAAAATTTTTCCTGGGAAAAAAAAAAAAAAAAAAAAAAAGAACAAAGAGACAAAAACCTTGCTGCATACTGACTATGATGGTTAATTTCCTTTTAAGTTTCATGCATGTTTTTAATTTTGGTGTTGGTTTGTAGTAGGGATAGAAAGAAGTTTGTTTTTTCTCTTTCCCATGTTAATTAAATACATATTTCTGCTAATGGGTTTTGAGTTGGCTGTGCCAGTTTGCACAGGGTAATAATCTAACATTCCTTGTTATTAGATACCTGAGTGTTCCAGTTTCTGCATTACAAATTTAGTACCTACCAGGCTTGAATTATGGAAAAGGCAGGTGAAACCATACGTTATAGAATCTTTTAATTGCTTCTCCATTTGTGAATTGTGAGGTAAATCTTTTATTAAATTTCTGACCCAATATTTTGAAACTCAGATTATTTTTTATTTGGGATCTACGGTCTTCATTTATATGCTTTAGACAGACATTTGAAAATGTTACCATTAACTTCAAAAGTGCCTTTGTCCTCATCTACACTAGCTCATAGCGACAATTACTCCATGGACTAATTCTGTGGGTGGGAAGAGTACCCAATGGCCAGAACTTCTCAGATATCAGCACTGGGATTTTAGTTCTCCCCATCTATGGCACAGATTCAGACTGCAAATTAACTCCTGTTCTGCCAATGTATCCTCCATGTTATCATCTTTCCTGCATGATCATTATTTTTTTTAATCTTTCCACTTTTTAATAAACTTTATTTTATCATTTATAGTGCATTTGTCAGTGTGTCTTTTTTCAGTAGACAACAGACTTTTACCTATTACTCTCTTGTTTATTTTTATCTTGGTGACCAAGGCCTACAGTTTCTTTTTCTGGAGTTTCAAGAGAAAATAGTAGTCATTATTTCTGAATGCCTCTGGTAAACAGTAATGAATTATGTGTTTCACATAATTGTATCTATTCTTGGGTTATAAGTGAATACATTTTTTCATTAACTTATCTCTGAGTGTAATCACCATTTTCTTTCTTTTTTTTTCCATCAGAGATGACTAATTATTAATAAATGGGATGAGGAAGTGTCATTCCAAATAAAGAGTAAGTCACAAGTAAGCCAGGGAATGAAATGAATGTCAAAGACATAATTTCATAAGCTATTCTTGTAATTTCTTTGTTCAAAAGAGGAAGAAATTTTGTGAGATGATTTGCTTTCAGGTTCCACATTCCAAATCCTGGGCATTTTCCTAAATTAGCCAAGATTTCAGACAGTTTTGATCTTGGATCCTTTGTTTTGGAAAAGACACGGGGGAAAAAAAAAGAACCAAAATTGTCAAGGTATGTTATAACGTAAGGATTGTTTCCAAAACTATTTAGAAGTCAAAAGGATTTGGTTTGAATCTCAAGTTTTGCTTTTTCAAAAAAATATCAACAAAATACTTTATGCATCTATATCTATATATCATTGAAAGTATTTCAACTTCAGATTTTCTAGAAAACAAAAAATCCTACCAGTCTTCCCCCTTCACTCACAACCTTGTATGTTGTATTGTCAGAAAACACTGAAGTATGTATTTCTAGTTCTGTTTTTCTTTGAGGAAAGTTAGATCTTTAGGGACAAAAATCAGCTTTTCCTTCACTTATAAACTGGTCTAATAAAAGTTATTACCACTTTCCTGAAAAACTTGTTCTCCCTAAAAAGCAATGCAACAACAACTATTATATTTTCTCTTTTATTTAACAGGGTCAAATTTGCAAGGACTAAATAATAATGTTACTGTTCCTTTTATGGTAATTTAGAAAATTACTCAAAGAAAACTACTCTCAGCCCTCTACATTCAGGAGAGGTTCTGGCTGAAATTAAACAGCATGAAGGGTGTTGAAGACATCCTAATGGCAAGGGAAACCCAAAACAGTGGGGGAGAGATATGAAGTTCTTACACTAACTCTGAGATACTCGAACAGCCATGCAGTATAACCCTCTGTGTGCCAAATACACACAGCAGCACGTGCAGCTTATCTCCACCATGTGCAGAGCAGTCTGTGAGCCAACCGGTTGATGTAGTACAAGATGGAAGAGGACCCTGGGGAGAGCCACAGAATCAAAATTATGGTTAAACAGCAATGTGTTTTTGCTGCTGACTGCATTCCTTCCGTCTGTTGTTGTTTCTGGCTTTTAATTTTAAATATAGTTGCATTAACTTCTGGTGAGATAATAGTTGGTCCATCTCCAGATAGTTATTCTGGGATGATATCTTCTGTTTCTGAATAGTTGACTCATAACTTTATTTTTTACTGAGGAATGTGAACGATGCCAAATTACCAACTTGGTAACTTGTATTTCAGTCCAAGCTCTGCTTTTTGTGCTTATTAATATAATTACTGAAGGAAACAAGGATTTAAATTACACACAACTTGTTACAGAGAGTTAAAGCACCATTTGGTCTGGACTATTTATCTTTCTCATTTTGCTCGAGGCTGTGATGTGAAGAAGATAGGGGTATTACATTAGATTAGCCAGACAAGCCCATGTATACATCTGCCTCTAGAAGAAGACTGATTGTGCAAGTCTAACCTTTTTATTGTGAGTACACACACCTTTGGTCTTCTTTTGTTATTTTTCATAATGTATCTATACTTTCTTTGCAAACCGTATTTGTATTTCCACAACAATACAACTAAAACAAAGGAGATTTTGGGGAGGGGGCAGGAAGTTGAAGTTAAGTTTCAATCAAAAGATATGGACTGAACAACCTTTCTTCCACTTAACTTTGGCTATTTACAAATTTGTTTCCTTTTCTATTCTAGAACTGTAAGTGCCCTAAATAGGGAATGGAAACAGAAAAAAATATGATCAGAGAGCAGCTCATCTCAGTTAACAGTTACTTGGTTTCAAGATTAGGTTAATTGCCTTTGGATATACAACTTTGAACAGCATTTAGTACAAGAAAGGATAAGTTATTTGCTTAGAGTAGATATCTAAATTTTAGATAGCTTAAGTTAGAAAGAAAGATTTTTATTTAGGAAGACTGAAGATCTCTAACTCATCATAAGCATGGAAAATGACAAGGCAAATTTTCTATATCCTGTTTTCCAAATTTTAGAAAGATTCTCTAAAATTGAAACAGAAATTCAGTGTCTATGGTCATAATGTCTTTTAAAATTCAAGTGATATTTCCTGCCAATGTATGAATAGTACTGCTTGCATTTCTGGACATGGATGTTTAGAGAACTGTCAACTTTGAACACAGAGACCTCCAGCTCATTTTCTACCAAGAACCATTAAATTATATCAGCCTTCTTTTTCCTATCAATTTGGATACAAAAGAATCTGAAGTAAAAGTATTTATACTCAAGTATTGAGCTCCTGGACCTTTCTGTTCCTCAGTAGCATAGTCTATTTATTTACTCATTCATTGTGGGTGTCAAATTAGATGGGTTTATGTTCCTGAATAGTTGTAAAATATGTGATCAATTGCTAAAAGGAATTTCTTACCCCAAAACCAAACCAGATATTAATTAAACTCCTGGGAGACAAATGTTAACCTCCTCCATCTGCTGTTAGCAGGAATCTCTGCATCCCAAATGCTGCCATGGTAGAATATCCAGTTAGGCTATGGGCTTTCCTACCACTAGCTATCACAACAAGGCCAGCTTTTCTCCTCCTAGGGGAAGGCTAATGAATAGAAAACCAAACATTAAAATCCATGGGTTCTACCTATGAAAACATGTGCTAAAATCTGACCTTTAATTTTCCAAGGAGGGTTTTGCATCTCAACTATAAATTCCATAGTGGCAGTTGTTGGTTGCAAAACATTTCCAAATCTGGAGCAAAAGCAGTCTTTAATTTCTTTTCCTCCTTGTGGGTGATGAACTTTGGAGCTAGAACCCCCATCTCCAAAGAGTAAAATCTGCAGGTTCAAATATTGCTTTAAAGACTTCCAATTTTATTTTTTTATATGCTTGTTATGAATTAAATTTTGTATAATACTTGAAGCAAAGAGACAGGATTAGTTTGTCAGCAATGTCAACAGAGGGCAAGTAATGATACACGGGTACAAGTTAAAAATAAAGAGAATAGACAACTGTGACTTCTAAAAAAATTAAACTGCTGGATGGAATATGTAAATATGCTCATTAAAAAAGTTTCATCCAAGAAAAAAGGCTATCACCCATTCTCAATGGCATAAATATCAGTCTATTTTTACAAATTTCTCTGACCAAAGCAATGTCCTGTGGCATTTGACTTATCTACAAGAAAAGGAAGAGGCAATTTCATGAAGTGATTTAACCCCTTAAAGACAAGACTGAGCAGAAGGGAAGAGGAGACCTTTATCTGCAGGGTTCATTCCCTGCCTGTAAAACACAAATATGCAGTTATTGCTCTCATTACATTTCTAATCTAATTTCTTGCCTACTTAAGCATACAAAAAGATACCCATCTGTTGAAAGAGACTCTTTTGCCTTGACCCACAGAGATGTTGATATTTAGATATTTTTTCCTCTCATAGTTTTCTTGACACTTCAGATCTTGCACATCTCCCAAATAGTTTCCAAGTCTAATTAAAAGAAAGGTCTGGTATAACATGAAAGATACTTCAATTTTTACATTTCATTGCAAAGGTGTTTTGGGTTTGCTTGGCAAGGTTTTGGTAGTGGTGGGGGGGGGC
>NW_010328037.1:11827-29880 GCF_000700745.2 Antrostomus carolinensis | reverse complement strand
CACAGAGGTGTTACTGATGGGCTCGGCCTTGCTCAGCGGTGGGTCCTTTCATGGAGCTGGCTGGCATTGGCTGGGTTCGGGCTGGGGGAAGCTTCTGGCAGCTTCTCACAGAAGCCACCCCATGTCCCCCCCCGCTACCAAAACCTTGCCACACAAACCAATACAAAGTATGAGTTGTGTTGTGTACTATTTTAACATACTATCTAAGCATACTGCAATGTCCGTTCTTTTTTTAAGTTAGGTGACTTTTTAAAAAAAAGTTTGATTAAAACTTGGTATTCGAAGTTATAAATGTCTTTTTTTAAAAAAACCCCAAATCATTAGAGAAACCCAAAGGACCTATGACTTATTCTATGATAAACTGAAGTGGAAGACACTACAATGGAGACAATAGAGGCATTATTGAACTAATTTTGCCTTTAAGGGACACTCTGCCCCTACAGGCCAGTCTAGGCTTGCTTTTTTTTTTTTTTTTTTTTTTTTTTTTTTTTTTTTTTCCCATTCTCACCTTGGTTTTTAACATAAAACACAAATCTGATGGATTTTAAATTGCAAATATGTTACATTATAGATTTCTCTTGAGAGGAAAAAAAGTATCCCAGAGATAGAAAAAGCAGCCAAAAGCATAGATGACTTTTAAATGCTTTTTTTTCATAGTGGAATCCTCAGCCCAGAATGAAAGACCCCAGTTAAATGCCTTTCTTAGTCAATGCATGGTTATGAGCTTTAGCATGCTGTTCTAAAACAATTTAGCATTCAGAGCAGGGAGCTGACCAGACACTGCAAATAAGAAATACTGACTATTATTTTCATAATTGACACTATCTGCATGCATTCTAAGTAATCCACCCTTGAAGATGGGTGCCAAATCTGCTTCCTTGAAGTGTGAAGCAGATAAATCTGCCCAGTAGAAGGGAAGAGCCCCAACAGGAGGGCATTATCTTGCCTAGACAGAGGTACTTCTGAGCATGTGAAAAGATGTTACTATAGACATTTGGGAAAGATAAGTAAAACAATGCAGTTGCTTATAGTGTTTACAAGGCCTTTATAGTTAGCCATCAGGATCATTGACTTGCAGGTATTTCAATTACCACTGTGAGCATCTGAGTCTTTATGATCTGTCCGCAGGTTATTTTCAATGCTATTATAGAAAGTATAGCAGAATAGAACTTGGTTTCTCTGTGGGATATTGTATTAATACCTCTTCTTTAGAAGGAAAACAAAATTTAAACAACTGTTAGAATAGTTGACATCTATCAGGTATGCTATCCAAAAGACACCACTCTCTCTTTCTGCACAGCTCTTGTATGTGTGAGAAACAGGGGAAAATAAAAGAAAAAAATGTCCCAAAATAACAATGGAATTCCTTTGAAATGCAAGCAGAGGTTATAGAGAGATTTTGTCTTGATAAAAATTTTTTTTCAAACTTTCGAATTTCATAACTTTATGTTTCAGAAATCATTTTCAGCTGTTGAAGAGCAAAAAAGACTTTAAACCAAGGATTAGGTCTGTTACAAGCCTTTCAGTTCACCTTTTGCATGCTCCATATATTCCATAGAAATATATATAATAAATAATATTCTAGATGTGTCTTTCAGATTGTAAAACTGATAATCATAATGGACAATTATCCTGAGAATGTATTCCCCTGGGCCACTTGCTTTCTCATTTAAATTCCAGCATCTTGTGTGGTTTTTAGGGGAATCCAATTTAGCTAATCAGTGTAAACTAGCTGTGTACATTAATAACCTCAGGGAACATTCGAAATGCACATAGAACTGACTGCCACAGACAAGAAGATAATATTAATCTGTTAGAGTGGGGAAGCTTGGTTGTAATTTTTCTATCTATATGCATGGATGAGAGAAAGTGGAAGAATTTGGGTTACTAGATAATTTTTTACTCTAAGTACTGAAACAGTAAAAATTTTTCATTTCTCATGGCAGTATGGTAGTCTATTGTTATTGGTGCAATGTAGGAATAGTCTACAGCCTCTGTCTTTGTCAATGAGACGTATGAATATAATCTGTTAATGCTAGACTGCATCTAGTACTGTCTTGATAATGATACCGAAAAAGCTGGTCTGAAGAAACTGTCTAAGACTTGTTTTGGAGTTTTAGAAAGCAGTCATTCTTCATTACAGCTCTGGATGCACAGGGGATTGTACCACCAATTGTGCATACCAACTTGTCCCTCTACAAAAGCTTTATACTATCAAAACATGCATATTCATTTATTTTCCAATAAATTATTAACATATTCATCACATTCCCAAGAACTCATTAATACCTTTAAATGTCTTTTTTGCATGCGTACTGGTCGTCTTCAGGGGTTGTCTGATGATCATAGAAACTTCTGTTACTGTACCTTTTAGATGAATTTTTCTTCTGTGCATGCTTAGTCCACCTCTTACCCTGTTCACAACACTCTGGCTCCACAAAAATGGTTTATTCTAGCATCACTACCTTATCAAAGATTTGATGCCTTAAATTTCCTTGTTATCTGTTTTAGACTCTAAACTTGACTAGGCCTAGCAGATATGTAACTAACTTTCAATGTCACACTGTTTTAAGCAGAAGGGTATGTTGTTTTGTCATCAATCCCCCCTTTTCTTTTGAGGCTTTGTAGCTACTAAGCTTCAACCCTCATATTAATTTATATTTCCAGCAGAGGTTAGAGCAACAATTACAACATTGGATACATACTGCTATGATAAAAAATAATTAATAGAAAACATTTTTATCCAAGTCCAGTTTGGTATTCAATAAGTTAGTTTATGCCAAATTTCCTTCAGGAAGTGTCACTTTTAGCAACTCCATAAAATATTTTCATTTTTTTTCCTGATCTCTCCCATATCCATAGAGATTCTGCTACTTTGATCCATACGCACACAATAACTCGTGTGTATGATTGGGCAAACACTACCTTGTAAAGCAAATAATGAATAAAGTGCAATCCTATTTTGCATCGCTACCTGTGACAGGTTCAATACTTAGAATCATAGAATCATGGAATGGTTAGGGTTGGAAGGGACCTTAAATATCATCTAATTCCTTCCACTAGACCAGGTTGCTCAAAGCCTCATCCAACCTGGCCTTGAACACTTTCAGGGAGGGAGCATTCACAACTTCCTTGGCCAACCTGTTCCAGTGTCTCATCACCCTCACAGTAAAGAATTTATTTGTAATTTCTAATCTTCTGGAGAGAGTCCAGTGGAGGGCCACAAAGATAATTAGGAGCCTAGAGCATCTGCCTTACTGGGAGAGGCTGAGAGAGCTGTGACTCTTCATCCTGGATAAGATTGAGAGGGGACCTTGTCAATGTCTATAAATATCTGAAATGTGGGGGCCAAATGGATGGGGCCGGGTTCTTTGTTGGTGGCTGGTGACAGGACAAGGGGCAATGGGCAAAAACCGGAACACCAGAAGTTCCATACAAACTTACGGAAATTTCTAAACCTACCCTCTTCACTACCTGACTTTCTAAATAGTCCCTCCACAACTTTATTGTACATGCCCTTCAGGTATTGGAAGCCCTCTATAAGATTTCCCTGAAGTCTTCTCTTCTCCAGGCTGAACAGCCCCAACTCTCTCAGCCTGTCCTCATAGGATAGGTGCTCCAGCCTTTAATACTTCAATTTGTATGGCCTGTCTAGGTTCTATTCTCACTGTTCTCTGTTACTGCTGAAATGTTCACTATTTGTTGTTTTTTCTAATTCACTTACCCCGAGCTGTGGGAGAAACCATCTTGCAAAACTGTGAAGCTCAGAGGGCCTGTCAGCTGCAGCATTATGAACCCTCTCTGTTCATTTAAGGAAAGTTCTTACCCCTCCACCTGGTGAATGTGGCTTGTCGATAATTGTGGTGTTGGGAACTAAAACTCCAAGGGGTATGTAGGTCCCATTTTATTCCCAGAACTGTACTGATTTGTTGTAAAATTTCTGCTATTAAATGAGCACCTCTATCTCATGACATTGCTGTTGGTACCCTGAATTAACATTCTGTGATTCTGTGATTTTCTCCTTTAGTAAACACTTAAAAACTTCTTAGTTGTGTTGGTGCTTCAGGGAAAGACTTCTGGCCATTCCAAGAAAGTATCAACCAGCACCAAAAGGTATCAATAGCCATTTTATTTCAGGAATTCGGAAAAATCTATCTGCCAATAAACACCGGGAGTGCTTCCTGTCTTGGTTTTACCTGGTGGGGGTCTTTTTCTATTTACTGGATTGTTTTTCAAACACACTACACATTTTTCTGTTACTATCTTGACAATCTTAGTCATTCTGACACTAAGTACCTGTGTCCTTTACAGTGAGGGTGACAGAGCCCTGGAACAGGCTGCCCAGGGAGGTTGTGAAGTCTCCTTCTCTGGAGACATTCAAGACCCGCCTGGCGCCTTCCTGTGTAAAATTGTTTAGGTTCCTGCTCCGGCAGGGGGATTGGACTAGATGATCTTTCGAGGTCCCTTCCAATCCCCAACATTCTGTGATTCTGTGATTCTGTGATTCTATTCCCCAATGCATTTCTCTGTGTTTTTCTTCAACTATTTTAATCATCAATTATGGCAGAATGATAATTTGACCCTCAGGGGTTATCAACCACCCACCCTCATTTTCAGCTGCCTTTAATACTAGGGCCAATTCTTTTATCTGCTTTACTATAATTTGGTGCTTCAGATGTCAGTTTTAACTCCTTTACAGGTATTAGAGCCAAGATGCCCTTCTCTGCCACCTCTTTTGCTGTTTCTTCTGCCAACCTGCTACCTACATGTGCTGCAGTATTTCCAGACTTGTGAGCCTTGCAGTGCACTATTGCTACTTTCTCAGGTTTTTGCATTGCTTGTCAAGTTTGGTCCATGAGCATGCACCACCCCAAAGGCATATTTAGAATCAGTCCATATATTTACCTTCTTTCCTTGAAGTATTTCAAGAGCTCTCTGAAAGGTGATTAATTCTGCTTTTTGTGCTGATGTAGTTACAGGCAATGCTTCAGCTTCATTTACCTTATTGGTGGTGGTAAAAACATATCCAGCCATCCTCTTTTCCCCATGTACAAAACTACTTCTACTTGTGTACTACTCCAGATCTGGGTCAGTGAATGGTTCATCTTTGAGATCTGTGCGACTGGCATATACCTGTTCTATGGTTTGCAAAGAGTCAGGCTCTAAGGATTGCAGGTCCTGAGTCTCAGACTGGAGGAAAATAACAGAGTTTTTCACAGTGGTTGTCTTAAGTCTCACATTGTCCTGTTGCAGGAAGACAACCTGGTACTTGAGCATTCTGCTAGGGGATAGCCAATGTCCCCCTTTTTGCTCCAATACTGATATAAAAAGTCATTTGTTATCCCATTGTGAGTTTTTGGGCCTGTTGTATCAAGAGAACTGCTGTGGCCACAGCTTGTAGGCATCCTGGCCATCTTTTACTCCCATCCCACAGGTCTTTTTGTCTTTTTCATTCCCCCAGTCTTTGGGTCATCACCCCCAGTGCCAGATGCTGTCTTTCATGCACAAATAGTTCAAATAGTTCTGGTAGGTCTGGCAGGCCCAATGCCAGTGCTGAAATTAATGCCTTCTTTGAAAGGTTGTTGGACATTGTGGGGTCCACTGGAGTGTGCCCCCCTCTGATTCTGTCAGGGTGTCATAGAGAGGTCTTACCATAAGTCCATAGTTGGGAATCCACAGTTGACACCAACTGGACATTCCATTCGTAGTTCTCTGTCATTCCTGGGTTCCTGGTGTCTGGAGTTTCCGGTGTCTGGCAGATTGCCTCCTTCTGTTCAGTTCCCAATCTGTGACATCCCTGTGAGATCTCAAAGCCCAAATAAATTACCATTTCTTTTCCAATCTGGGCCTTCCTTTTGGACACCCAGTAGCCTCCTTGGCCCAAAAATTTCAATAGGCTAATAGCCATGCTTTTGCTGCATCCACATATTGTAGTATCAGTCTTTCAGGGCTGCTTTTTCTCCAAATTTATAACTCTTTGGCTAATTGATTTCTGAATATAGTCGGGCTATTTTTGAACCCTTGCGGCAATGCTGTCCATGTGAGCTGTACCTTCCGTCCTGTTGTAGTATTTTCCCACTCAAAGACAAATAATGCTTGACTGTTTTTCTCCAGGGGTATGCAAAAGGCGGCATCCTTAAAATCTAATACTGTAAATTATTTGTGCTTTATTTTAAAGCTGTTAGCAAAGTGTACAGGTTGACCACCGCTGGATACATATCTTGCACTATTGAATTTTTAGGCCTTAAATCTTATACCAGCATATACTTTCCACTTCCTGTTTTTTTTACAGGTAGGATCGGAGTATTGTACTCTGATTTACATTCTATTAATGATCCGGATTGCATAAAGTTTCCAATTATTCTTTCTAAGCCTTTTCTTGCTTCTAGTTTTATAGAGCGATGTTTTTTCCCTTACCAGAATTGTTCCTTCTTTGAGCGTTAGCTGCATTGGTTCTGCTGCTTTGAACCAATCTAGTACTTCACTGTCCCAAACCAAGGGTATGACAGCATCCTCTACTTCTTGGGGGATCTCATTCCCTTTCAGGATGTCCTGTAACATAAAAATTTCCATCTTTATGGCCCTTGATTCAGGTACTAGCAATTGTATGTCTCCAACCTTAAAAATTCTTTTGGCTTCTAATTTGCTCAATAGATCTCTTCCCAATAGGAGAAATAGGGTAATCTGGTATATAGAAAAATTTGGGTGTAAAAAACATGTGAGTGAAATCCACACTTTACTGGACAAAATAAAGGCCTAGTTTCTCTTTTCCCTGTGGCACCAACACCTGTTAAGCTTAGATCACTAAATTTATACTTTCAAGTATGTAAAAAAGAGCTTGCCACCCCAGTATCTACTTTTTCAGTCCCCAGTTTTAATGTTTTGGTATCAATAACGAAACCTTCAAAAAACTGCTTTGATATTCCCATGTAAACAGCAATTTTTTCTAAATATAAAAGAACACAAGTATGGTTACTTGGGCTCAAATAATATTTACATTACTTCATAAGTATCTAGCTAATGGAAAATAACTTGTAGTTATGCAAAAGGCAAAACTCTTTACACTCCTCTGAAGAAACATTTTCAACATTTTTTTTTCTGCCAACATTTTAATTTTAACCTGTCTGATGGGAGAGTGAAAGATACTTTTTGAAGAAAAAGAAATTGTGGTAGTGGTAATTTTTTTGGGATATAATTTGATGAACTCTGAATTTATATTTTTTCACTTCAGGAAAAGAAAAATCTGCCTCTCTGACCATGCTTTATGTGAAAGAATATTCCTGAGCTTTAATAAAACTTAACGTATAGAAATGCTATTAGTGTTTTTCCATATTTTTTCTTTTTTTTGATTATTAAGCAATTTACAAGTTACAAATTTATGAGCTAAAATGAAGTTGATTATTACTTCAGTCCGCCAAAACTAAGAAACCCCTTGTCTCTATTTCTTTTTCTTTTACATTTTTTTACCTTTGTACTTTCTCAGTCTCATTCATTTTTTTGACAGTGACAAGTTTATTTATTTCATGGGAATTCCCTTTTATTTCAGAAAAAGCGAGAAGACAGGTTCAGATCTTAATTGAGGACCTGGAAGTGCTATACTTTCTTGGTCAATTTTATCACAGATTCTTTTGTCTACATAACCATTTGTAACCCAGCAGAAAAATGTCATTCTTACAAAGGCTATCGTATCAGAGCATGAAAATCAACTTAAATGGGGCCACTTTACAAAAGTTTTAAAAATATGTCTTCTAATTTAAAAAGGGTAAATTAAGATTTAATCATCAGATCAACAAAGATCAATATTCACAATGAGTAAAATGTTTTCATATGTCACCCTGACTGTTGATCTAACTATTAATGAACTCTTTTGCAGGTTTCCTGAGTTGCCATGCTTAGTGTGGGACACAATCAGTGAAATGATTGTGACAACACAGTTAATTTACTCAAAGGTGTAGTCATGCATGCACACCAAATACACATATTATTGGTGGTCATTGCAGCCTGCCAGAGTGTCCAGTGCTGGAAGGAATTTTGAAGGCACATTCTTAACCGAGAAGAATATGCAGGAAGAAGTATGTTTTCAGGAGAATCTTAGAAGATATTGAAAAGCAAGATGGAGGAGTCTCGAATGTCTAAGAACACAGATAGCAGGGAAGAATATGTAGAACAAACACTGATGGTTCTTTAAAGTTAGTGCAGTTTGCTTTGACTATGTTGCAGACCAGAACCAATATATAGTAAGTTAGAAGAAGTTGAAAAAAGCAGAGTATCATGTGGCACATTAATGGTGTAGTTTGTTTTTTAGAAGAAATATATGCTCCAAGATTATGGCCCTGCACCAAATTATGTATCTTACTCATTGTTGTTGTAAGGAAAGGGTTGTAAATGCTTTAAAATACCAGCAGCAGAAATGGAATACCTTCTGAGAAAGACAGAAGGGATGATCAAAAATAAGGAATAGCTTTTGCAAGATGTACTGATACTGCAGCCTGGGAATAAGATGACTTAAGGGAGATAATATAGACATCTACACAATTACAAATAACATGGACAGGATTGCCAAAAAATTACTTGTTCACTTTTTCTTCCAGTGTGGGTGCATGCACCTAATAAAGGCAATTGGAAGCATATATATTAAAAAACCCACCAAACATAGAGAAGACAGTTTCTTGTGAAGGAGATAGTACCTGTACGCCACAGACCAAAAAAATGGTTGTGCATACTACATGTTTACATGACTCTCCAGGGAGACTGAACAACTGTTTAGAAGAGGGATATGTATGGGCTATGAAATACAGAAACTCCCTTTCTATTTGGAAAATCTCAGAGTGAGAATAGCTCAAAATGGATAGAGTACTTGAGAGGGAAATTACATATATGTACACTTGTGGTTGTTTCACCCACAGGTAAGACCATGTGGTCCTACACCCTCTCCACACCCCTCACCTGGTGAGGTGGGAAGAAAGTCACCACAAAGGGGCCATGGATTAAAATGAGGACAGGAAGGGCTCACTCACCAATTATGATCATGGGCAACATGAACTTGGAGAAGAAAAAAATCAATTTAATTTGTTACCAAACATCAGAGTAGGATAGTGAAACATAACCACATCTTATACCACCTTCCCCTAAAACCCACCTGCCTTTTTCCAGGGCTCAAATTACTTTGCTCCTAATTTCTCCCCACCACAGCAGCACAGGTGGATAGGGAATGAAGGTTACAGTCAGTTAATCTGTGCCATTCTTCCTGCTATGTGGTTCCTCCCATGGGCTAAAAATGTCCAGGAAAAAAGTATTCCAATGCAGGCTTCCCATGGCATCACAGACCTCTTCAGGTGCAGCTCCCAGCTCTGGCATGGGGATACCCACAGGCCGGAGATGGGTCTCTGGTCCAATGCACCTCCTACCCCCACTCTGGGGGTGCCCTCCCTGGCTCTGGGGGCCTCCTTGCTTATCAAACAAGCGCTCAAAGTCACAACTGCCCTCAGGCACAGCTTTCTGCACCAATGTGGAGTCCTTCATGGCCTACGTTAGGTATGCTCAGCTGTTGAAAATCCATTGGCTACAGAGGACCTAATTCATTTGTCTTCTACTCTATAAGTGTTGAACCGAGAGTCTGAGGTTGTCTGTCCTCCCTCAAATCCTTCCTCATGGCAAAGATACTCTCCTCTTTGTTTAGGCCAAAGGTCGTATTTTGTTCGGGTCAATGGCTTCTACTCCAGGTTCTACCCTCATTCTTCTTTTCAAAACAGTCTTTCCCCTCTTAAATAATAATAAATATATATATATATAAATTAATAAATTTGAAGATATGTTTTCCTATTGCTAATTGGTTCAGCCTGGGCTGGAGGCTGCTCCATCTTGGATCCAGAGGTGCTTTGCACCCTTCGCTTCCTCACACACAAATCCAACACAGCACTTTTTTCAATATTTCTGTGGCAGACATTTATTGTAAGGGCTAGAAATCAGACATTGGGCTAGTAAGACTATATTCTGATCCAGTTTTATGCTTTTACAAGGTAGACTAGTAGAAAAAGGAAGGGGCACAATAAACCAGGAAAATTGTAATAAGTATTTTTATCTCATTTGCTTTACAGGAGGACACAAGAACTGAACTGCAAGTGGGAAGAAGTAGTGTTGTGACAAGCCTTAAAAGTGAAGACAAAAGGTTAGAAATTTCTTGCTTAGAGGAACCAAGATCTGTCAGTAAAAGAGGAACTAACTCAGTAAATGTGGCAGGAAAAGAGTATGATTTGACAGCAGTGAGTTTGATGCACCAAAAAAAGAGCAAATTGGGATGTAGAGGACTATTGCATGAGTGCTGTATATTACACACATGAGGGAATAATTTGTTGTAAAAGAAGATGGAGAACTTGAGGTGAGCTGCTACTAATCGTGTTACTTACTGTTAAGGATTCTACGTAGAGAAATCCAAGAGGCACTTCTTACACTGCAACTAGACTATTACACCTAGTAATATGATGTATTTAATTCTGGTTTCATAATAGAATTAAGGTCCTGCCTAATATATGTAATACCAGAATTATGACAAGTAATCAAGATGAAATTATAGCTGTAGCCTTCTTTCTGATGAAGAAAATGGAAAATACATAGAGACACTTACTGAAAGAATAAAAAATGTAAAATGAAAGTGATATATTTTGCCTTTGACCTGTCATGTTCTCTGATTTCAGAGATTTATTCATCAGGATTCCTACTATACAGAAACTAGAAATACTGAAAGTGTGAGACAGAGTTGGAGTAAAAAATGTTAACAGCTTCAAATGTCTTATTCTGATGTTATGATATGCTGAGAATTAATACTGTCTCCAAAAAATTATTTTGGGTTATGAAATTTTTTTTGCTGCAGAAAAAAAGTTAATAGGCTCAGATAATTAGGCTTGGAATGTTCACACATAGCACAAATAGAGATTACAGAGTCTTATTTTCGAGTGACATAAGTTTCCAGCTTCTGGGAAAAAAAAAGAAATTTTCGTGCTTTAGTATTGGTGACAATTAAAAACTTGACTACCAAAACTGAATTTTAATTTTGAATGGCTTCCAAATAGTGTTCCATAATTGATCTTCTGTCTTGGGCTTCTATAGCTAAATAACTTTCAAAATGATAGAGATCTTGTAATTTATAATTATTTTATAACTACTTGTCTGATCATGCTTTTTTAAGAAGCATTAGGGTCTCCATGAAGCACAAACCAGGAAACTGCAGTCTAGTGTGTACAATTTTGTCTGTCAGTTGTTGCAAATATAATTAAAAATAAATTACATTTTCCTCTGGATCTCTTGATTACCTGGTTCTTGCAGTTTAATGCAAAGGCCACTAAGTGCTTGGTTTCCTGGAAGAAGTAGCTTTAGGAAAGATACATTATTTTTATACTCAAATATTCTTGAAACTGTGAAGAACTTTCTGTGGCAGTTAGTCATCTGCTTTGACTGTTGAAACCTCTGTAACACCTCGCACCTGTATGCAAGTCACACTTGATGAACCTGATAAACTTGTACAGTAGAACGACAAGGGGACAACAGCAGATATTTTCTAGCTTCAGGAAGGTTTTCAAGACTGTCTCCTATAATATTCTCAAAGGCAACCTGTTGGTGGATGAGCAGAATTGCTTTCACAGTGATTTATTTCTCATGTTCAGTGTTTCCTCACAGTGTTTTCTGATGTTCAGACAGAACCTCCTGTGTTTCAGTTTGTGCCCATTAACTCTTGTCCTGTCACTAGGCCCCACTGAAAAGAGCCTGGGTCTGTTCTCCTTGCACCTTCCCTTCAGGTATTTATATAAGTTGATGATATCCTCCGTGAGCTGATGATATTTTCTCTTTTCCAGGCTGAACAGTTACAGCTCTCTCAGCCTTTTCTCAGAGGAGAGGTGCTCCAGTCCCTCCATCATCTTTGGTGGACCTTTGCTGGACTCTCTCTAGTATGCCCATGTCTCTCATACTGGGTAGCCCGGATGTGGACAAAGTAAATGAAGTGTGGGCTCACCAGTGTTGAGAAGAATCACTTCCCTCGACCTGCTGGCTACTCATCTCCTAATGCGGTCTGGGACACTGTTAGCTTTCTTACCAGGATACACTGCTTGCTCATGGTCACCTTGTTCAACTGGACACCTAGGTCTTTTGCTGCCAAACTGATTTCTAGCTGAGTGTTACCCAGTATGTACTAGTGGCTGGAGTTGTTCCTCCTCAGGTGCAGGACTTTGCACTTCCCATTGTAGAACTTCATAAGATTCCTGTCAGCCCATTTCTCCAGCCTGTTGAGGTTCCTCTGTATGGCAGCATGGCCCTCTGCTATGAGCCTCTCCTCCCAGTTTGGTGTCACCAGCTGACATGTTGAGGGTGGAGCTAATTGCCTTTACTTCCACTGGACTCCAATTAGACTCCTTTAAACCTTTATCACTCTCTACCTAAAAAAAATATACTGTGTTTTAGAGAAGAATATATACTTATTGATAAAGCAGTAATACAATGTGGAATTTTTTCAATAGAACTAGCAGTTCCTGGTGTGAATACTTGAAACTGAGAAGCAAACTGCAATACTGTTGTCTGTGTCTGAATTTAACATAAGATGCAAAAATTTCTTCCAGCTAAGATGTTTCTTACCTTTGACATTTTCTTTAATGCAAGAGCAATTTTCCTCTGGATTGACAGATCCCAGATCTTGTTACATTTGAAGATCATTTGCAGTATCCTGAAATCCAGCGAATAAGTGGTGCTTGCCAGTCGGACTCTCAAATATTGAGTGTTGTTATTTCAGAATAAGATAAAAGTGAAGATGGGTACTATCAGCCAGGTCTGAAGTATATAGCTGGAATAAACTCAGAGTGTTGGCAAAAGGACTGTAACATGAAGGTTTTTTAGGGAGAAGGAGATTAAGTATTCAGGTTACTTTCCCAAACTGAAAAGGATGTTAATTGTAAAAGAAGCAGTAAAATACTTGGTTTAGGTCTTATTTAGTCAAATATATGTGTTCCAATCCATTTATTTATAATTTTAATCCTTCTCAACCTTATCCTATACAGTTTTATTTATAGTTCTAAGAATACAGTGGTAACCTACAATAAATAGAAAATGGGTATATACTGCTACTTCACTTGATCTTAACATTACTTCATCTTCTGCTGTACCTAGATAATGTTATATAATACTTGCCAAATTCCCTTCATGTCAGTAGTTCTCAAACTCTTAAAAAAGGTAGTGTAGTAGAGAGGTTGCATATTAGATCACCTTTCATCTTATTCACAATTGTTTAGTTCATTCTCTTTCTGATTAATCCCTCTGTGGTGTTTGCAGCAATTGGTCATACAAAAAAACTGTACAAGAAATTCTATTTTATGTATCTTTTAAAGATGGAAAGAAAGAGAACACACAGTGATATTTCATCAGCCAGTCTCCCGCTGGTTTGACTGCTTGAGAACTGCTGCCCTACTTCTTCATAACTCATTATATAGACTGTTCTATTGAACTTAATTGAAGAGGAAAAAAATTGTAGCTTTTTGTGGTGACTTCTGTATGTTTTATCTGTCATTTGTACCAAGCTGTTTTTTTGCCAAACCACACAAAAAAGACCATATTATTAACTCCGCAACACACATTTCTTTTGAAAAAAAGATCTCTTTAAAAGAATAATCTATTCCTGTTATTTAGACTTCACTTCAGTCCTTGACAGGGTATTATAAAAAGATAAAGAGGACTGATAAACAAATAATAATTGCTTAGTCAGATATGGATAACAGAAAGTGACTTCTTGTCACTGTCCATGGCATCAGAAAATTCTTGGTTTATTGGCCTATGGCTCAGCAAGTGATTCCTGTGGCTGCAGGATGCACAAGTCTTTGTCTACATGTACCTGGGGCCAGTTGATGTAATGCCCAAATGTCAAAGTGTGTGAAAATATATTGAATGTCTTCTCTATTCATTTAGTCCTTGAACATATAACCAGTTCCTGTGAATTTGAAATATTGTGTTATACTGCAGAGAATTTTTTCTTGCTCTAATAAAGTGAGTTTAGATAAGACTTTGAAGATATTAGTGAAATGTTTTTTTTCTTTATTATTAGTAGTAATGACCATAAAAATTGTAGGAATAAGTGTTTGAGCATTTAATCAATAGATGAGATGCTTGACTGTCGAGTTGTTTATATTATAGGATGCACTGGAGGCTGAACAGGTGATAGACTAAAGTAAGGATTGTAGCTCATGTGGAGAGAATATATTTGGGGGCCATACAGAAGAGAGATTGAGGAAGAATTGTACATGTGGCATATAACTGATTAGTAAGCCTGGGAGAAGAGAGGGGACAAATTCCTAGCAAATTAACTAAAGGAAGGAGAGAGGTGTTGACAGGGAAGGAGAAGGTAGATCAGAAGAGATGAGAACTCTTGAGTTGGGTCTCCATGTTACTGACAATTACTTGGGTAGATGGTGGAATGATGGTTGTCTGGCCTGCAGGTGTGTAGAGATTGTGGCAGTAGGTTTTACAGAATCCCATAATACACAAGGACACAATCTAGTGCCTAGGAACATGATTTAGTGGGGACTTAACAGTGTTACATTTACAGTTGGACTCGATGATCTTGGTTTTTTCCAACTTGAAAATGTTAAATGATTCTGAGATTCTATGACACAAAGGCTTTATTTTGTATATTTTTCTACTTCACTACAGAATACCACAAATATCACCACTAGTAAGTATACCTACAATTAAAAAAAATGCATATATATATATATATATATATATACACACGATTATAAGGTACTACCAGCAATCAATAATAGGGCACCACTCAGTAATATAGTAGCAGTAAATAATAGCAGCAATCATTTCTATAGTAACAATCAATATAACAGCAACAGCCAAGTAGGTATATACTATACAGGTTACTACAAACTTATGAACTTATGATTATTGAACAAAGTTATCAAGATAAGTGCACCAGATATACAGACAGTAAGTTACTTATACAGATATATAATAGCAGTATCAAGTGAATTACATTGATTTCAGAAAGGGCCAACCTGTACCAAAAGGGAGGACCAGCTGATCCCAGAGTGGGACATAACCCCTAGAGGTGGGAGACAAACTTACAAACAGTTGGTCCAAAGGGGGAACCAGTAAGCTAACAGTCTTGTCTCAAAAATGATAGTGTCAAGGAGTATAGTTCCAGCCAGGCATGCCTAGGAGGAGTCCAAGATATTGTAGAAACCTTGTGTGAGATTCAACCTGCTTAGGAATAAAAAAGTTTGTGCAGCATTGGAAGTTCGGAGAGAGAGAGAGAGAGAGACAGACAGAGAGAGAGAGAGACAGAGACAGAGACTCCATTTTGGATAAAATTTAAGTTCCTTTTATATCATAGGGATAAGAGTGCATAGGACACCATGGCTTCAAACTGCTAATAGGTGCTGTTAATTTCTATATTTCTTCTGTGACAGCCAATGATGACAATATTGTCTGTTATTTCAAATTAATTTTATTTTTCCAGACTGTTTCCACTTTTCCACACGGTAAGTTGCTGTAAGTTTTCATTGATTTTGTGCTTATTTATGATAGCTCAAGGTGTCTCTGCTTTCTAGGTATGGCAGCTGTACTTTGAAGAGGCCAGATACACTTCTCAAGGATGTTTCTGGTTCCAAAGCCTAGTTCCAAGGCTCACAATTCCCAGGCTGGGATGCAAATTCTCTGTCAGTATTTTTCAGTAGATATTTTCTTCCATTCACTAGTTTTCCCCTTCTAACCAGGTCATTTATTTTTATGACTGCTCACATCAGATGGCAATAGGCCTAGGATATCTATTTGACTCTTGGGCAAACAGAATTTTCTGCCTCCTTGTCCCTGCCCCTCCTCCTTATTCCTGGTTATTCACACTTAGCAAGGAAAGAGAAAATGGGTGTCAGTTCCAGCTGCAAGCATGTAGAATGATTTGGAAGTAATGAGGGCAGCATGGGGACGATTAGAAAGAGGAAGGATCTTTTAAACTCCTCTTCTCCACTCCCTGTGCTGCTGTGTCAAGCATGGAAGATGAAGAGGGACACTAGAAAAAGCACAAGATAAATCAACAGGAAATAAAAGCACAAGGCATTGTCTCTCCCACCTTTGGGCAAAAACAAGGTAGGAAACAAATGAAAAGACTACAGGATTACAAGTTTTGTCAGCCTTGTCCCAAGCCAATGAAATACAATGTGATTTGGTTAGGAGCTCATTAATATTTTAAAGCAATTTTGGTAGAATTAAAATCTGAAAAGGTGGAATAATATGAAGAAACGACAATCCAGACAGGCATAATAAATACTAAGTTGTACATATGATTTAGCTTCAAAAATATTTATAAGATGAGAAAAAAAATCCCCAGGTTTTCCACAGTTATACACTGTCAGTGAAAAAAAAAAAAAAAAATACACATTGATTCAGGCATGACTGTGTTTTTCAATAGTATTTCATTTTGACCAAAGCTGATCAGAGTTTTTAAGTAGAGATGTTTATCTTATTGATCAGCCTCAATGATATGTTTCAATGAGATAATAAAATTTCAGATTTTACACTGAAGTTGTGTTATGTGACAGATATCTTGTTGCTGTAAAATAGCTTGTGAAAATTAAAAGGGAGGAATTCTGAACCCAGTGAAGTCATTGGTCCAGCCCCAACATCAAGCCCAATTTACAAAATCTTTATCTTTGTATTTGTACCATATTGCTTATAATTGCTGTGTAGAAGAAAAAGTTAAATGAAGAAATACATGAATAGTTATGAATGTTAAATACACTTGAGAATTTTGATCTTAGTTAAAAAATAAAAAGTGATATGTGATTACTAAATTTGTTATGAATAATGCACTGAATTCTAATTTAGAATCAGCTGGCTTTTTCTATACAGATGAAGAGAGAAGAGTAGTTAGAGATTTGTAATTTAAAAGTTTGTTATTTCTAACTATCTCTTTATTTTTTCCTCTCTCTCCTCAGAATTAGTTTCATTAGTGGACATCATGCAATCTTGCCTCTGTCCATGAGCACAAAAATTATTGCCACAGTATTAATTACAGAGGACGATAAGTCTTCTTAGTATGTGTAAAGGTACGATGCACCACCTTTTGCCTTCAAAAAGGCAAATATGAATGTTAAGCATGAACTAGAGGAACTTTTAAATTAAATACAACTTTATCCATTCTGATTCCCTAGTCACAATTAAAAAAAACCCAAACCCCTCCTCTCATAGTGAGATGAAAAATGTTTTTTATTACAAAAACAGACTATACACTGAAGTAGGACTGAGACTGTCTTATCTTTTAAGCATATTAACAAGATTTCAAATATTCAAATTTCCTCTGACATCTGGATAAACAGAGGGAACCTGTAGGTTGCTGATGCAAAATCTTGACCAGAGTCCACGTCTCAAACCTTTTTTCTCGAAAGGTAATTGATAGGAGTCACAGTAGCAGGCATCTACCATGACATTTTTCAATTTCTATAGCAGCGTAATCTACTGAAAGTGCTGGATAGTGTTCCATTATAAGGTTGCCATGTCAAGTTTTCCCTTACTAGCAATGGCATAAAGATGTAGTTTCTGTTTAGTGCTTGTCTCCCACAAATAAAACTTCAAAAGTATGTGCAAAACTTCAGGGCAGGCCAGAGTTTTATTTCCTGTTTGTAAATAATGAATTTGCATTGGTATTGTTTTCCTTCAAAAGTTCTATAAGCTGTATGCATCTAGTCACTAGTTGTTTACACCCATATATTGTTCTAAGATATTTCACCAGCACTGTAGAAATGTAATTTTCTCCTTACTGTCTCTTACTGTTCTTACTGTTGACTCCTGTAAAAAGGAGAATCTCTCTACATCATCAGTTTGATTTTGTGATTTAATGTTGTACAGCATGTTCATTGGGTATCTCTGTGTTGTGTCCTTCTTGGATGACAGTTTATTCTCCTAAGGAGCTCTTTTAGCTCTCCCTATCTTGTGCTAGTAAGTTCTGTGTTATGTTCTTCATCAGACTGCAGTGTTCCCTAAGTTTTGTTTAAGCTTTCTCCATTTTTCCCTAC
>NW_010328037.1:6039-11810 GCF_000700745.2 Antrostomus carolinensis | reverse complement strand
ACCAACTGAAAGTCCTTCTTAATTCCACTGTGATTCTGTTTGTGAAGACAGAGTAGGAGTGCAGAAAATACTGTGATTTACTCAGTAGTAACTGGAGTATCTGAGAGCCCTATTTTTAGTAATTCGTTGTAGTTTTAGATACAGCTGTTTTGCTATTTTCTTGCAACTCACATACTGATATTTTCTCTCTAGTCAGTTAAATAACAGGTTACTTAATCAAAACTCTACTAAGGAATCTCAGATATAATGTTGTCACTGAGAAAGCAGTGAGTTAAATTCTTATCCTCTCAGTTCTTCTGACAGTTCTTCTCTCAGGAGAGACATGAAATAGCTTTCTAGACAATGTTGTTGACATGTCAGCATCTTCCTTTTAGGAACAGAGAAACAAGTGAAGGGGAGGCAGCAGGTTTATCTATGAGGAGTGAAGAACAAATGTGTTAATTTAATCTCAGAAAGATTTTCTGGAAGCTTACAAAATCACATGTGCTGCATCTAAGAGATAGAAATGTTCTGTATGGTCTCTCTGTTAAAGGATACCCCAGGTAGTTAGTATAGAAAAACTCAAATAATGAGGTCAAATCACATGAGACATGTTGGGTTTGTGTGTGCGGGGGTTGTTTTTTTGGTAGTGGGGGAAGGGCCACCTTGTGAGAGCAAAAAGCTCCCCCTGGCTCCAAGGCAGAGACCCCCCAGACCAGGATGGGCCAATGAGCACTAGACAAATGCCTCTGCCAATCCATATCTGTGAGGGGAAGGACTGTCCTGAAAAGAAGAAGGTGGAGAGAACCTGGAGAAAAGACCATTCACCTAACAGAAGCTGACCATCGGCCTAAACAAAGGACAGACAGACAGACAGACAGCTTCATTGCCAGAGGGAAAGACAGAGACCCACACCCAGTTCAACCACATGGAGTTGGAGAAGACAAAGGAAGTCCCCTGCAGCCCATGGAGGTTCAATGGCGAAGCAAAGACCCATGTGTAGAGCCTGGAGGACTCCACGCTAGAGCAGAAATGCTGAGACTGAGGGCAAGTGTGACTGGAATTGGGACCCTGACAGTTGCTCACTGACAGAGCTGGGGTGGACCCCCAGGGTGGGAGATGAGTCTGCAGCCTGTGGATGTCTCCATGCCGAAGCCGGGAGCTGAGGTCAAAGGGGTCCATGACTCCATGGGAAGCTCAAGTTGGAACATCTTGTTCCTGGGCTTTCATGCTGGGGAGAGTGGCAGAGGTGAACTGACTGAACCCCTCATTCCTTGTCCCCTCTGCCACTGCAGAGCAGAGAAATCAGGAGCAAAGTGATTTGAGCCTGTGAAGAAGGGAGGGGTGGGAGAAGGTGTTGTAAGACATGGTTATTATGTCTAGTTAGATGATTTGCAACTAATAAATGGATTTTTCTTCCCCAAATTGAGTCTGTTTTGCCCGTGACCATAACCGGTGAGTGAGCCGCCCCTGTCCTTAATTCCTAATCCTGTACCCCCTTTGTTGTGTCTCCCATCCCACCTCACTGGGTTGGGGGAGTGAATGCAGGACTGCATGATCCCACTGTGGGTCAAACCACCACAACACATCATAAAATATCTAACATACGGATATTTGAAACAAATAGGGAAAAACCTATGCTAACATTCTTTTTTAGCAGAATGACAGATAATTAAAAATATTTATCACTTGCAAACTTTTAATGTTACAACCACATTTTCACCATGAGAGTTGTTGTGGATCAGCTGCAGGAGCGGCCAGGCTATTGGTGGTTCACTGGTCTACGTTTGAACTATGAATGTGGGAGTACTTCCCAGTCTTGGTTTTGTGTGCTTAACTGATCCACTCTCCCTCAAGTGCTCACTGCAGCCAGAACAGAATGTTTTCCACAATGGTTCCAGGCTTGACAGATTTTCCCAGGCTAGAGCTATAATTCATAGGGCTCCTGGATAAATGTAAATAAGTCCTCTTGGCCAGGAAAAGAACTCATCCTGTATCTTAATCTTAAAAAGGCTAAATACCTTTTGATGAGCTCTTGTTTATTCTGTCCTCTTTTTTTTTTTTTTTTTTTTGTTTGTTTTGGTTTTTTTTTGTTTTCTCAGAAGAAACTGGACCTGTTTTTTGTAAACAGAAAAGGACTTGTGGGTTATGTGATGGCTGGAAGCTCTCTTGGGCACCACAATCACGAAATAGAGTTTTCAATTCTCAGAGAGGTAAGGAGTGGGAGGATTCAGAAGAACTCCTACCCTGGACTTCCAGAAAGCAGATTTTGGCCTTTTTAGAGGCTTGGTTGACGGAGTCCTTTGGGAGGTAGTCCTCCAAGGGAAAAGGAGTCCAGGAAAGCTGGACATTCTTCAAGAAGGAAATCTTAAAAGCAGAGGAGCAGACTGTGCCCATGTGCCAAGAGAAGAGCTGATGGGGAAGGAAAATGGCCTAGCTGAACAGAAAACTTTGACTGGAACTCACTAAAAAAAAAGGAAAGTTTATGACCTTTGGAAGAAGTGTCAGGGGACTCAGGGGGACTGCAATGATGCTGTGAGGTTAAGCAGGAAGAAAACTAGGACTAAAGGTCTATGGAACTTAATCTATCTACTGCTGTAAATACAATAAAAAATATTTCTATTAATACATTAGCAGCAAAAGGAGAGCTAAGGAGAAGCTTCATCCTCTATTGGATGCAATAGTGAAACATAGTCACAAAGGATGAGGAAAAGGCTGAGGAATTTAATGCCTTCTTTGCCTCAGTCTGTATAAGTAAGACCAGTGTTTCTCATGGTACGTAGCCTGCTGAGCTGGAAGACAGGTATTGGGGCACAGAATGGAATTCCCATAACCCAAGGGGAAATGGTAAATACCCTTCTACACAACTTAGACACACACAGCTCCATTGGGATGGAGCGGATCCACTTAAGGGTACTGAGAGAGCTGGCAGAAGTGCTCACCAAGCCACTCTCCATCATTTATCAGCAGTTCTCGCTAACCGGGGAAGTTGACTGGAGGTTAGCAAATGTCACACCCACTTATGAGAAGCACCAGCAGAAGGACCCATGGAACTACAAGCCTATCAGTTCTGACCTTGATACTGGAGAAGGTTATGGAGCAGATCATCCTGAGTGCCATCATGCACCACTATGTCCAGCAGGCCCAGTCAACACGAGTTTATGAAATGCAGGTCCTGCTTGACTAACGGGATCTCCTTCTGTGACAGGGCGATGCGCTTAGTGGATAAAGGAAAGGCTGTAGCTGTTGTTTAACTGGACTCTAGTAAAGCCATTGAGCACTGTTGAACACCCTTTCCCACAGCATTCTTGTGCAGAAACTGACTGCTAATGGCTTGCATGGGTGTACTCTTCGCTGAGTGGAAAACTGGCAGGCTGTCCAGTTGTGATGAATGGAGTTAAATCCAGTTGGCCGCTGGTCACAAGTACTGGGGTTCAGTAGTGGGGCCAGTTTTGCTTAATAACTTTATCAATGATCTGGACAAGGGGATTGAGCATACCCTCACTAAGTTTTCAGACAACACCAAGTTTGCAGCAGCGTTGATCTGCTTTGGGAGTAGGAAGGCTATACAGAGAGATCTGGACAGGCTGCATAAATGGGCTGAAGTCAATTGTATAAGGTTAAGAAGACTAAATGCCGGGTCCTGCTCTTGGGTCAAAACAACCCCATGCAATTCTACAAGCTTGGGAAGAGTGGCTGCAAAGCTGCCTGGCAGAAAAGGACCTGGGGATGTTGATCCATAGCCAGCTGAATATGAGCCAGAGGTGTGCCCAGGTGGCCAAGAAGGCCAATAACATCCTGGTCTGTATCAGAAATAGCATGTCCAGTAGGACTAGGAAAGTGATCCTCTCCCTGTACTCGTCACTTGTGAGGCTGCACCTCAAGTACTGTGTTCATTTTTGGGCCCCTCAGTACAGGAAAGACATTGAGGTACTGGAGGTTTAGCTTGGTTATTGGGAAAAACGTCTTCACCGAAAGGGTAGTCAAGCATTGTAACAGACTGCCTAGGGAAGTGGTGGGGTCATCTTCCCTGGTAGTATTTAAAAGACGGGTAGACGAGGTGCTTAGGGACATGATTTAGACGTGGAATTGGTTGTGTTAGGTTCATGGTTGAGCTTGGTAATCTTGAAGTTCTTTTTCAACTACCACGATTCTATAACTCTATTAGTTTTAAAAGAAATGGTTGGGAAAGAAAAATAACTTTATGCTTAGTATAAACACAATATATTTAACAACATGTAAAAAACCTGCATTTTTATCTTCTAGATGTTATAGTCACATAATCAGGAACACCTAGGGTTTTTTTTTTTAACTTTTAGTTTTTAGCAGAACTGGTGTGGAAACTTTACCAAGGTAGTATGGTGAAGTTCAGTCTTGCTGGAATTCGTGGTGCTTTGATTCCTGAAAGACCAAATAGCCAAGTATTGTGAGCTTCTATTTTGACATATATAATCTAAGGAGGTTTGTCACTTAAGTATTACATGTTCTTAATGACATTAATCATTTGACGTCTATTCACATGCTAGAGATTTAGGAGTTAAGGCACTGTGGTGGCCTGATTTTGTCTGACTGTCAGATCACCACCCAACTGCTCATTCATTCCCCTGCTTCAACAGGACAGGGGAATAAAACGAGATGTAAAAGCTTGTAAGTCAGGACATGAAGATCATTTGCCTTTCACTGTCATAGACAAGACAGACTTGACTTGAGGAAAATTAATTTCTTTATTGGCAATTAAAACGGAGTTGTATAGTGAGAAACAAAGACCAAAACCTAACACCTTCTTACACCTCCCCTTCTGCCCAGGCTCAACTTCACCCCTTCATTCCCCTCTTCTCCACCTCATCCCTGGTGCAGGGGGATGGGGAATGGGATTTGGGCTTCACTCTTCTCATTCCTTCTCATCCTTTTTCTGTGGTCTGGTTTTGGTCCTTTCCATGAGCTGTGGTTCTCCACTTGTTTTTAAGCAGGTCCTTCACTGGCTATAGTGATGAGTCTCTGCTCTGGCATGGTCGTCTCCACAGATTTTGGGGGAATCTCTGCGTCAGCATCTGAGTAACTGTTTCCACATCTTCATCTGACCTTGAAGCGTCCACAGGTGTTTCTCGTAATTTCCCAGCCTCACTCCTCTCTCTCTCTGATGTACAGCTTTTTTCACCTTTCTTGAGTATGTTTCCACACAGGTACCACCATCTAGGCTGAGGGGTTCAACAGTGTGTTTCCATGGGTCGGTTGGAGCCAGCTGGAACTGGCACAGGGTGGTCCCAGCCTCTTATCACAGAGGCTGCCCCTTCAGCCCCCACTGCCCAGTTGCTAGCATCTGGGGACCCACACCCAGTACAGGGAGAGTTTAGAAGATCAGAACCAATAGATAAACAAATAACTTAGACACAGTACAACATGTGGAAGAATTTAGGTGCCAGGTGTAAGAGATCTGTTGCTAGTTCCATATGAGTCATTGGGCCATGTTGTGCTCTTACGTGTATGACACTGATATTGTATTTATTGCTCCCATTGGTTATTCCTCTACGTTTGTCAATCTTCTAGTCAGCCTGTTGAGCTATGGTATGTGGCACCATGAATAGTTTTATTCCCACATAGTAAAGAGAATCGTAACAGAGCAGAAAGAGACAGCCACAAAGAGAATTCAGTGTCTGGTTCTGTGGATATTGTCCACCAGAGGTCACTTTATCTACGGTTTTCGATAGTTTCCTTTCTTGGGTTTGTTTTACTTTTACAGGGTAAATGAATAAACCCAGCAGGTAGGAATAAAATCAGTGTTCACAATTTTT
>NW_010328037.1:0-6016 GCF_000700745.2 Antrostomus carolinensis | reverse complement strand
TGAAGAACATAGATGAGTGTTTGGGCATTGTATTCCGAGATTTTGCCACCTGTTAGCAATAGCAGCTGCTTGAAAAAGTGGCAGCAGAGAGTTTGCTGGTATTGGTGGAGGCGATATCACAAACAGAGCACTTCATCTTGGTTTCCCTTGTCTGCATATGGAGTGGAATAGATGGCTATATAGACTGATTAAAATCCCAGAAGAGCAACTGAAGCAAAGATACTCATCTGAACTGCTTGTATGGCTGAGAGGAAGAGTTGATCTCTGTGTTGTACTCGAGGCCCTTTCTCTCAGTATTATTGTTACACAGAACATTTATTAACTAAATCTGACTCACTGCTATCAAAATTAGCATGCTTGGTCATGCTTCTGAATTTCTTCGTGCTGTCTCTCATGGAAAGGAGATAGAATTGTGTGATATGTGTAAAGAGGGATTAATTTAATCTTCAGACAAATCTACATATTACTATGCAACTGAAGTTTGCATAGGATTATGAAGGCAATGTAATAAGATACAGTTAGATATCTTGTTTTTTGAAGTTACATATATTTCTAGTTTTTTTAAAAGATTAAATCATCATATCTTCTGATTCAACATTAAAGAGAGATTAAGAACAAAATCAAGTTTGCATTATATTGCATACACAATAGAAAATAAAGTTGCTTAGTGTCTAAAAGACACCTAAATCCTCTCAGCAAAATGGCAATTGTCTTGCTCACAGACATATGTTGAAACAACATTTATAATTTGGGAAATCTTGCTCATTTTGATTCCCAAAACAGTTCATAGCTTGATTGAGTGACATTTATTCTACAAGAGTATATGAGCTTCTGTAGACTATGAATGGAGAAGTGAAAAAAAATCCCTTACAAAATCATTCCTCACACTTTCTGCCAAAATAAAAAAGCAAACATACACTTGACATGCTACAAAAACAAACAAACAAAAAGGGTCTCACAGGTGGTGTTCTGTTATACTTTATACTATTATATCTAAGTCATTTCCATCTTAATTTTAAGATATGTATGGGTTTTTTGTTTGTTTGTTTGTTTTTAAGAAGAGAAAAGAGTAAAGTACATATATTTTGGTACAATTTTGACTTACAATTATCACAAATTTTAAACAAGGTTGTGTAATTTATCTTACCTTGAAATATCTCAAGTCCTTCAGAACTCAGACATAAGTATGATATCTCCATGACTTCTAAATTACTGAACAATCTAACATAAAGAAAAGAAACTCCAACTGTTAGCTGTCTTGGACTTAAGAATTTTTTTTTTAATTGTAGGACCATTATATCTTTTTCTAGAACAGTATATGTGTTATTAGAAAGGGAAACTAAATGAGTGTTCTTTAATTCTTTAATTCTTTTGATTCTCTCTGTGTTTTTTTGATGCTTTCTCCTGAAATCTGTGAGCCAAGATGCACTTGCTTAGAAAAAAAGAGTTTATTACAACAGAACGTCATGTTAGTAACACCATGTACTGGAGGAAAACTAATATCCAATGCCTGGCCTTGAATTCTAGGATTAGTATTAAAGGTATCATATTACTGATAAAGCTAGTTTTGAGAAGAAATGAGACTGCAAAATATGAAATCCAAATTTAGCACCTCAACTCAAGAAAATGATGTCATTTAGGACTCAGGCCTGACCCTCCTAAAAATCAATGAAAATATGCCTTTGACTTTTATTGAAAGTAAGAAAATCTCATTTTCTTTTATTGCTTTGCTGGCAGCTATAGACTCATTACTCTGAATTCAGCATAAATGCAGAAGTGATTTCTAATTAAATAAATACAGATAACTTAAAAATAAGATAACGTACATTCTATAGTTTTTCATAGATAAATCATGTAATTTATTGATAATCTGAGTTTTACATGAAGAAAATGACATTCATCTAGCCTGTCAAGTGGGAAAGTATTTATTATAGAAAGTTCACTTAGGAAATTTATTAATACATACAGTGAAATGTGACTTGTAGAAGAGGTCAACAGTAGTAAGAAGCAGGTTTGGAGTAGCTATTTGTGTTACTAAAGAAGTTGCCCATGGAACTAGTTTCATTTACATATATCAAGTGGGAAAGGCCTAGTGAATTTTCATATGTCCAGAAAGAAATAGTTAGAATTCTGTAGAGGACTGGGGTGATATAGAAAGACCTGAAGATACCTGTGGAAAACAGAAGTAGAAATAAGTATCACCCTCTCAGACAGGGTATTCCCCTCTCAGACAGGGTTTGTTATGAATGTCAAGGAACACAGGGTAATTTTCAATAGCAGATTCACAGTCTATGTATTACTTATTCAAGTACAACACTGTTTTTGAGAGAACTTTAAAATAAACAGCTGTAATCTAGAAATATTTATTTAAATATTATATCTATATAATGCAATTATGTAATAAGTCATTAAATACATTCCAATAAACTTAAAAGAAGAAGAAGAAGAAAAAGAAATAGAAGAAGAGAAAAGAAAAAAGAAAAAGGAAAAGAAAAAAGAAAAAGGAAAAGAAAAAAGAAAAAGGAAAAGAAAAAAGAAAAAGGAAAAGAAAAAAGAAAAAGGAAAAGAAAAAAGAAAAAGGAAAAGAAAAAAGAAAAAGGAAAAGAAAAAAGAAAAAGGAAAAGAAAAAAGAAAAAGGAAAAGAAAAAAGAAAAAGGAAAAGAAAAAAGAAAAAGGAAAAGAAAAAAGAAAAAGGAAAAGAAAAAAGAAAAAGGAAAAGAAAAAAGAAAAAGGAAAAGAAAAAAGAAAAAGGAAAAGAAAAAAGAAAAAGGAAAAGAAAAAAGAAAAAGGAAAAGAAAAAAGAAAAAGGAAAAGAAAAAAGAAAAAGGAAAAGAAAAAAGAAAAAGGAAAAGAAAAAAGAAAAAGGAAAAGAAAAAAGAAAAAGGAAAAGAAAAAAGAAAAAGGAAAAGAAAAAAGAAAAAGGAAAAGAAAAAAGAAAAAGGAAAAGAAAAAAGAAA
Organism: Antrostomus carolinensis; assembly: GCF_000700745.2. Taxonomy (NCBI): domain Eukaryota; kingdom Metazoa; phylum Chordata; class Aves; order Caprimulgiformes; family Caprimulgidae; genus Antrostomus; species Antrostomus carolinensis. The sequence goes on along the minus strand of NW_010328037.1, from coordinate 3,059 downwards.
AAGGAAAAGAAAAAAGAAAAAGGAAAAGAAAAAAGAGAAAGGAAAAAGAAAAAGAAGAAAAAGAAGAAAAAGAAAAAAGAAAAAGATAAAGGAAAAAAATAAAGAAAAAGATCTGCATGTTGCTCTGGACAAAGTTTTTAAGATTTTTTTTGTTATTGATTCTGTGTTTTGTCTCATTTATGCTTACAAGAGTTGGGTAACAGTTCTCAAGCTTAAATGAGCCTAATAAGAAGCTCTCCAGGGTGTCTTTGGGGTGTGGAAATAGAAGATACAACTGTCAATGTATGTTTGATGATGGTTTGTTGCAAACAGGAAAATCTCCCTCTGCCTGGAAGAGCTTTTCTCCCTGGCTGACAATTGCCATCCAGAATTCAAGATATTCAAATTTATGTCAAAATAATGTTTAATGTTTAGCCTCATATTTTTAAGATATATCTACATTAAACTTTTGAATGACAATCCAGCCTCCAAATTCTGCCGTCTCAGTTACCATAGCGTCCAAATACTATCCAACTATTTTGAAACACTTTTCTCTTAATGAACGAAGCTTATTTCCACTGAATTAATCTTCAAGTGGATGCAATCTCCTTCATTTGTAATTCCACACTGTCCTGTGTTGCTTTATTGTAACTCTCATTTTAATACCCCAGGCAAGAGCATCTCTTACAGCCTATGCCAAAAGGAACTGACTTTATACACCTCTGGTTTGTTATGGATTTTTTTCTCTCAAGTTTTTCTTTTGTTGTTTTATTTCTTCAATGTAAAATTTTGATTCAATAGCAAGGTTGATTATTCTATGTTTATATTTCACTGGTTCTATGTCTGTTTTTTGATTTCTAGTCATCCTTGGGGAAGGATTACACAATCTCTAGGTGTGACAAGTGAGACAGTTAAAATGTCAGCATAGCATCTGGTAAAGAAAATAAGTAGAAAATATGTAGCCAGACTGTGGGAGTCAAGCTTCATTTTTTTTTAACTAGCTTTGGTCTACTTATAATGCGCTGCAAAAAAGTGAAAGCAAAACTGTGCTTTATATCACTGCTTTACTTAAAACCAGATTTTTGCTGCAATGTAAGCATAGACTTATAATCCAATATTTATGGGAAGCTGCCACTTGAAGATACATTCTGTCATTTATTTAAAAAAAATTAATATCATTGCTCTGTTATTTTTTTTTTATTTCAGAGTATTAATTTAATCTCATAAAGCAAACCATCCTTCCGTTCCAACTCTGCCTTGTTTTTGGATTTTGGGGTGGGGTTTTTTCTGGTGTGAATTTGGTGAATTTTGGCACTTTATTTTTCCTTATAGCTCTTTCATGCAATAGTTGGAAGAAATGTTGGACAGGGTACTGAAACTGATTGAACAGAGATTCTTGACATAGCAAGACACTACTATGTCAATTTTCTTCCTATTTCAATCAACTTAAGTGTTGAAAAAAGAGGGGATTTCTTGACTGTTCTTCAAAGGCAAGATGGACATAAAAGTACGTTGTGTAAAGCACAAGAAGAGATTTTTTTATCTTCCACTGTGTAAAGCTTAGTATTTGTGTTCTGAAAAAAAGTTGCTGCAGCAGTATTGAGGAAACTAAGGCTGAATTATATAGAAATAAGAAAAAAGCATTACTTATTCCTTTTTTATTTAAACAAAAGTATGACATAGATAAAGAATTAAGAATTAATTAATCTTAAGAATTAATTTATTCTCTTCTTCAGAAAACATATTTTTCTAGAAGAATAGAGTATTCTAAAAAGGTATATAAGAATCTCATGTTACATATAGTTTTAAAAGATCATCCAAAAGTGCTGTCCAGATGGAAGCTTCCAACATTATGATTAGATGTATTTCTGTATTAGAGAGTAGAAAAATATCTGTCTTTAAGATATTATTATCTGAGGTATGTGTTTAGTATAATAACCTCATAACTCATAGAGGATATCTTTCTGATTACCTCATCAAATATATTAATTGTGCAAACTATAGAAAATTCATTTTCCATGTTCAGCTTCATTTTTTTTTTTCCATAGATTTAGATGTTACACTAAAAATGTCAGCAGACCTCCTGGAGGAAGGAATTGAAATTCATTTGTTTCAAACTACATTAATTCTGAGTAAAATAAAACTTATTTTCATATTTATTAAGGCAAGTAAGTCCTTGTGAATAATTACAGATTTTTAATACAGGCATTTTCAGGGGTTCCATTCCATCCCAACAAACTCATGTATCATATATTGCTCTCATTCAGCCATTAGAGCTTTATCTGTTCATATGAATAAATGTGACAGGTGAATACTGCTGAAATCCACACAGCAGTATCTCTGTTAAATAATAAGCAATAAATATAATAAATGAAACTTGGCTGCAAAGATGCACTTTTTGGTTTGTTGAGGCTTTTGCTCTTTGCTTTTCTTTTGCTTTATTTTAAGCATTACTTAGACTACAGGAATCAAGAGGAAAAGCCTAGCTAAAAAAAAAAAATATATATTTTGCATTTTTCTTCCCCTACCCTCAGCAATACAGTCAATGATAAACAAATTTTCATTATTACAATATCTCCCATATTTTCTTTCAGTTAACACTCAGGACAGAGAAGAAAATATAACTTTATTTAAGACACTAGTTTTAATTAATAGGGGAATGAGGATAAACGTTATTAGATTCTGATATTTAGATAAAAATTCCATCCAAATTCATCAGCATCTGTAGGACTCAGCATGTTTGTAACACATGGACTTTACTTTTCTTATAGTGACAACCACATGACAATTATTTAATGTATGCTATAAGGCTATGCTATTCACTAATGGCTTGCACAAACCAATTTATTGGTGTATGTACAGCACGCAGTATTCACTCTCTATGGGATAATTAAAAATATCAAATTTTGGGGAAGTTGTCTTGCCCTTTATTTTGTTGGATTGTAAATTGTAAGAATGTTTTCAATAAATTATACATGCCCACAGTAGGGAAAAAAGTGCAGAAAAATGAGTATGCAACTAGACTACTAAGGAGAACCATAAAGGACAGCTCACAAGACTGGAATGTGGCCATGGATGGC
>NW_010328036.1:0-13690 GCF_000700745.2 Antrostomus carolinensis | reverse complement strand
CCCACTGTCCATGTCACTGATAAAGATGTTGTTGTAGGTGTAACTTGTTTGTTTGCTGGTTTTAAATAAGCATTTTTCTACATGTCAGCACTTTGGAACAGCTGGTAATGGAGAAAGGAGATGAAAAATGTGAAAAGGGATGGTAGGATGGTCACCTGAAAAATATACTCACTTGGGTCACAAGAAACCCTGCCTCTAATACCAGCCAGGTTAGCTGTCCTGTACAACTACTGATAAGTTAATTAATCTATCCTGTGCTTCAGTTCTCTATGTAAATGTGCATTATACTTCCGTGGCTCACAAAGATTTTGGAAAGGATTCTTCCGATGACTGAGTTAACAGCCAAGTACAATGATGAAAAACAAGCGTGCACCTTCTTAACATTGTTGAACACTCTCATCCACACTTTCAGTATGATTTTTCAGATTTACTTAACATCTTTCAATCTTAAAAGCGGTTAGTACCCATTTTCCAGTGCATTAAACTCAGGTTTCATATGGAATAAACTTGTTTATATACAGCATTGCTAGAAACATGTCTAACAAAGGAAATATTCATAAGTGATTTCCACAAGGAGGGAAGAAAAAAATCAAAAACATCATCCTCCATGATCAATTTTAAATTACACTGCACAAACTGAAACTTAACTTTTACATTTTAGTTAAAAAAAAAAAAAAGAAGTTACTTCTATACACTATTCCTAAGTTCTCTAAATACTACTACATTAAAGGTTAAAAGAATTATAATATGAATGACTGGAAATCTAACCTATGTTTCACAAGAAAAATGCATAATAAATCATTTCATTAGTATTTCACTTTTTCCCCACACAGAACATTCTGTCCCTCTGGTGTCAAAGGAAATCCAAAATTCATTACAGCTCTTCACCAGGCACAAAATCAGATTTTATCAATTTAAAATATATTAAGGTTTCACTAATAAAGAACACTAAATTGGCACACGGCTTTGAAAAAGAGGACAGTGTAGCCAGCTTTGAAAGCCCTTGACAACGTGCAAGCCTACCAAATGGGACACTGTTCAAACTTAAAGACAGGGAAACCACAACATGGACATTGCTACTTCTACTGCTAATTCATGGGACCACCACTCCCTCTAGCCTGTTTCACCAAGACCACAGCCTACCACTGCTGAAACGCTGAGGCAGCCACTCTCAGCCCCACCAGAGAAGGCATAGAGTGCCCTGACATTTATTTGAACCCCATCTCTGCCACAGTGCTTGCAGCGATAGCAGCACCTATGTGCAAAGCATGAGGCAATCCTATACTAACAAACTAATGCTTACTATCTCAAGTAGCTTCAGCTCTGGCTGGGACTGAGCCTCACACACCTCCAAACAATAGACAGCAGTGAACAACCAGTCTGAAAACAGTAACCTTTACAATACACATACTTTTTCCAATGCTACAGAAAAATTCAGAGTAAAAAGATGTTTTTACCCAGGATGATTAGATGGTTAAATTCATTGACTCCCTGTGATAATAAGGCAAAGGTAATAGATACCTTCCTGGATAACAGTATTACTCCATTGCAATAAAGAATGTGGTTCTGGGGTGAGGGTGGCTTCTTCCCACACTTATATGTTACGTAACTCATAGAGGTTACAAAGTGTCCCAGTAAGACTTGCAGGACCAATTACCTCTCATGATCTTGGAGTGTCCATGCTAACCATTACCAGAAGTGGGACATTGTAAGAGAACCACCATTGGTCTCACATAACATGACAATTCCTGTGTAACTACCACTGCATGGGGAGTTTCTACTTGAAACACTGCACTGTATTTGTACAGAAAACTAAAGGGGTTTGAGGGAGGCTTTGGGGGGTTTTTTGTTTGTTTGGGTTTTTTTGTTTTCAAGCTCTATTACCTCTCCAAAGAGGTCATCATTGGAGAAAAGGGCAAAAAGAATAATATACAACTGAAGACAGAGTATTGCTGACAGCAGTCTGCTTGACAGCAGTATGACGTTTCAAGCTGGCAAAAGCCAACACAACAGTATCTCCAACACGTTCATCAGCATTTGCTACCTAATTTTTTCATCAAATAGCTTCATAATTATAGAAGCAAAAACTTAGTGCAGAGGAAGTCAGTCATTTACATTTTAGTTGAGCTAGGAGAAACAGATTTGGAACAGTAAAATGTTAAAACTGTTAAAACATCTGTTCTAACTTGTGTGCAAAATTTTCATATCTCATACAAGAGTGCAGATCGAAAGAAAATTCCTCAGCAATTAAGAAAATTCTAGCAACTCTAGCCTTCCACAAGTGTAAGCATTCTGCATACAGGTCACCGCACAAACCTATGGGGACAGTGTATGCACTCGTCTGCTAACAGCGACCTGTAAGGAATCAGAGGAGATCGTTGAAATAACGTTCCAATAATTATTCTTTTTTTTTCCTTGAGATGCTATCCAGTCTCAGTAGCTCCACTTAATATCATCTTTGGAAAACAATTTCACACCTTCCTAATTATTTGACACGCAAATTGTGGTAAAAAATATCTTGCAATATTTGAGACGTATTTCTGCACTCACAAGTGCAGGTCACTATGGCTCTACACATTTGTTACAGAGTCAAACCTTCAGAACAAAGTTGTCTTGGGGACGGGTAGGGGGAAGAACCAACAAAGTTAATTTCTTCATCTTTTTACTTCAGAAAAATCTTATAAAAAGAAAAACTACTCACAGACATATACAAAAGCCTGAAATGAACTCTTCAGTAGAGGGAGCTTTCATTTTGAAAGCCTCAAAAGCAGTATCGGTATCATCATTAATCCTTATTTCACTTAGAATCATTTTAGCAAATACCTACCAAATGGCTGCCCAGATTCCCCAAAAACTTTGTTTCAGAGCAGGCTTCTACAAAGTACCATGGAATTCAGCACACCCTGGAGTGTATTCATCTTTGCTTCACATACTCATTTGGAGTCTAATGTATCTAATGTACTAAGTCCCTACTAAAGGGCTAACTAATTGTTAAGTCGTTAAACAATTATAACCATGCAAATCTTCCCAGTTTACTGACATTAAAAGGCAGGACATATGTTCTGCTGTATTATTTGATATGGTAAGAACTACCACCAGGAAGATGGCTCTCCAGCAGCTTCCTTTAAGCAAAATACAACAATATTTTCTCTTCAAGGGACACAGGAGGATAGAGAGTGCAGCATCACACTCAGGTGTTGTGAGATACAGATCAAGCTGCTTTGCAACTCAGGTTCCACAGGGAAAGCAAGACAGATAAAACTGAAAACCAGAAAGCCATCAGTGTGATAAGCTGGATTAATTAACCTTAAAGAAAAAAAACTAAATCCAACCTTATCACAAAAAAAAGCCCAAGAAAACATTATTTGTCAAAGGGATAAACAAGAGCAAAAGCTTGAACAAAAATATGCTAATACATCATTTAAGAGAATGGTACAAAGTTTTAAAGTAAAACATATTTGACGACTGCTAAATTTTGACAGAATTCTGAAAAAAATATTACACAAAGCTATTGTTCAGTTTCACAGTAGATCCCACCATAAAGCAAGTGTCCTGAACATTTAAATTACAGAACTACCTAATAAACATCAGATAATCATGGCAAATCATGTAGGTGTGAACAAATACAACAGCAGGAGCAACCCACAATGGTTCTTTCCTAAGCAGCCAGAAACCCTATCCTAAATCAACAAAATTACTTCCACAAAGAAAGGTAAACACCTAAAAAATTACTAATTTAAGTGGAACATGTCTTGCTAGGCTTCAGGAACACTTGACTTCAGTGCAAAAAAAATATTGATCCACTGCAAAACAAACTGAAATTTAAACAAGTTGCATGGCTTTCTGGCGCCGTTAAAAGCAAAGCAATTTAACTAATTTAAAGGAGAAAACTGGCTTGAGATTTCACACAGTACTGCAGTTAACTGATCCTTATACTAAGACATTTTGCCATCATTGATACCAAAAGTAAAATCATCATTTACTGAAAGCAAGATTTGCTTTTCTTTTTTTCCCTGAAACATTCCATACCCCATTGGAAGCTAACACATCTTCTGTCTCATCATCTTTGCTGTCAGCCTGAATTTCAAATGGGTTTCCTCCGTTACAGTACTGCTCAAATAACGTTACTGTTGTTGAAATTGCTGAAGCAGGCTGCTTACTAGGTGACACAGACGGGGAACGTGACTGCTCCATGAACTTAAATTCCTATTAATAGAAATGAAGTAAAATTTTAATCACCAACAAGACAGTTTCAGTATTATTATTACTCTAGTTCCATAAAAACAGAGCATAACAAACTTGTGAACAATTAACCTGGTATGAAAACTTATAGCTAAAGCTTGCTGCTTATTTAAACATGCTTTTTTCATGCTGGCTCAAGTTAACCTTGAAACTGGCAATCTTATACTGTTTATCTTTCTAATCTTAGCAGGTTTTGGCTATGACACAGAATACATCTCCTGCATTCTGAAAATATTCACTGCCTAAAACTAGGTGAAAAATAAGTGGGGTTTTTATTTGACAGAAATTAGGAGATAAAACAAGACCTAAATTCTACCAAAAAATGCATTTTTCTTTACACAGGTTACCTAGTAATTTACTAAAGCTGAATTTTTTTCTGAATATTTTATTTTTAAAAAGTTCTTTTCAAAATTTACTACTTTTCAAACCCATTGTACATGAAGTATCTGATGATGAGGTGAGTGCACAGACTTTTGCAAATAAATGGAGTGAGTATTGCATGTAAGGTATAATTTAAGGATTTTTTTTTCTAAAAACCTTAACTTATCTTAGTTGACATTTTTGTCTATTAAACTCCAGCTACTGATCTTCATAAATGGCAAAATGTACTTTAACAAGTTTAAAGATCAAAATGTATGCAACTAAATGGACTGCAATGTTAGATTTCTGTTTATATGAATCAGATACTTTCTGCCATTTCCTGCTGCTCCAATCTCTTGAGCAGTATGTATGGATTTATAATCCCATTTCTCTAGTAAAAATATTATTTCTTTTGCTACTATTATTTCTTGGATGCTATTAAGGGTTCTATTTCCCCTTCCTTCCATGCTATTACTGCCCCAGTAGCTTTTTGCTTACTTTAACAGTTTAGTCTACAGAAGTGACAAAATTATCTTTTGCTTGAGATTGCTCAGCTATATCCATTTTTGCACTTCAGTGATAGCTTTAATCGTAGGCATCCACATTTCATTTGGCAACAGGTGAAATCCACCCATGTGCTAAACTTCACAAAAATCACCTTAGGATTGGTGCACATGAGCACTGCTCATTACTTCCTTTCAGTTGAACTTCACCACAGAAGAATTAACTTTTTTTTTTTTCCTCCAAATGAGCCAGTATGACCATCCTGAAACAGATGCTGAAGTTGTTACAAGCTAGTGAGTGCTCATCTGACTACTTTTGGGCACTCATCTTTTAGCATCTTACTCCAAGATAAATAATTCGGAAATGGAAAACTGACATATTAACAGCACATTAAAACATGAAAAATAAAGGCTAACATTATGTCAACCACTCTAGCCTCTTCTGCAAACCTCCACCTGCCTGAAAAAGGAACACTACTGTTTTAAAAGTATTTGAATCTCAAATTTCCAGTATCAGAAAGTGAAATTTAGAAGCCATTTAGCAGCAGGATTTTTAACATCCATTTAAAACATTTGGACTGTAGTTCATGGGTCCTACAACTTCTCAGAACACCTGGACACTCTGGAAGCTATTAAGGTATTGATATATTTGTATGTGTTATTCATAGAACGTACATGAAGCTGCAGAATGCTAAAGCTTGATTTAACAGGACAAAGTTCCCAGGTCTCATTCTCCAAAAACATTCTTAATTCTTCAAGACGGGTTCTGAAATACAACAAATGAATACTCTTAACTGGCAGCAAGAGTAAATCAGGAAGTAAGCAGTTATTTCACTTACGCAGTGAAAAACATCTTCAAAAACTGTATAAAAAAATCACAGATATTTAACTCATTCTTTCAGCTGACAGATCACCTAAAAGCTGTGGCTACTTAACACAGTGAAAGTTTTATGACACCTCTGGAGAAATTCTCAAAGAATGTCCATCTCCAAAATTTGGAAACAATTTTTTTTTTTTTTTTGTCAAAACCATTAGAAAGGACAGAGGAACATCTATGATTATGCAGTAATACTGGACTTTCTGTCCCTCTGTGTAAAGTGTAGAAAGCAATATAATATATACAAACACTGCATTAGCAGTACAGCAGCTTCTGTGAGCCCACAAAAGATAGATGCTCATTTCAAACACGCTGAAGCCAACAGGCAGCAAAGGGAAGGGGAAAGAACTAATATACTACAAACACCTCAACTTTTCAGAGAAGAAAAAAGCTAAATGATTATTAATCTCCTAAACTATATTTTTTTTCACAGCTTAATTTTACCTTGGTACTAACATAGAAAACATATTAGGGAAATGTAATCAAGCCATTACATCTTTGCATTATTTCCATCATGTTTTTAATCATTAGAACAGTATTCGTTCAGTCATAAGTAGAAATATCTTTAATAAAAAAAATCATCTTTTTGCCACATAAGCAAGTACTCATAGGAAAAAAACCTGTTACTTGTTTTGCTTAACAAGTAACAGCTGTTAAATTATGCATTGGATTTCTAATTAGGCAGTAAAATATTCTAGAAATACTACTATTTCAATAAAGAACTATAATCACCACTACAATTAAAATTTCCTTGCCTCAATGAGATGAGCAATGTGTTGAATTATCACTACAGTTTGCTGTGTCTATTTAAATTCACCAGTTAAATGCAAATAGACTTCAAGTGCTATTTTCGAGGCACTGAGAACCCAGAGCTTGCAGATCTTCTCGCAGTAAAGTCAACAGAAACAAGAGATAGAGATGCTGTGAAAATCATAGTTACTGATTAAAATTCTTTAAGAGGACAACTAAGGAGAAAGAGTTATAGAAAAGCAAACACTTAAAAGCCACACAGCACCAGGTTTCGTATCATTTCAAAGCTGAAATCAAGGCACTGATAAAGTACTTGAACAAATGCTCTTCATTTTCACCAGCACACAAGTCTAGAAAGTGGCACACGTGGAAGGTCTGATGCATTCTTTCTCTGAAACGCTTCAGTCATCAGATACACCTTTTTACAAATGTATCCGAATGAAAAGTAAATTGCATTCCAAAAATCGCCTTACATCTGGTGTTCTCTGCCAAAAGTACATTCTACTTTTTCAAAATAATCAACTTTTACCCAAAAAAGGCTTCACATATGCTCTAGTATTACACTGCTCTTCTATGCTTTCTGAATGACATGACCAGTTCCTTCGAACACTTTCTCTATGTTGGCAGTTCTCCAAAACACCACACGGCCCAGGAGGGCACATATGTCATATTACCCAAAGAACTGATTACTCCTGGGCTCTCAGCACTTCAGCTCTGTGTAGCTTTTATGTACTAATGAATCCTTAAAAGCACCACCTTTTTTTTTTTTTTTTCTCCTCCAATTAAATACACAAGGGGAGTGAAAGCTGTATTAGCTTGATTTGAAAAGGCAAGATGCTTAAAGCTTTTATATAAATCAACCTGAGGGATATAGCTAGGAGAGAGGGCTCTTTTCTATTTTTCCATCTAAGGATGAAAATATCAGTTAATTAATCCTCACAGTACCCACACAGAATAAAACATGTAAAAACTATTAAAAGGTTTACATCATTTGGGACCTATCAGGAAGTATTTCCTTTTATTTTCACAAGAATTACAAGAAAACTTACCTTTATTAAAAAACACAAGTTACTTCAAAAAGTTATTATTTCTATACATATTCATCAATATTCCTTAACTGTTATTTTACTAAAAGATAAATCAGAAAATTAGTCTCTGATTGCCTAAGCTGTTAAATAGGTCCTTTAAACACAAGAAAAACCATAATGGTTAAAATTATATTTACTTAACCAAATAAGGTTTTATGTGGTAGGTCAGTGTAGTAAAAGACAGTTAGGTAGACCGAAATAGTGCTTCTGAATCTAGAGCTGCAAGCTCAGTTTCCAAATCAGTTAACAAAATTTAGTTCAGAGTTCAGAAATGCTTTCAAGAAATAAAGATAGGTGTCGTGGCATTTTAATCAACTCATCTCCTGACAAGACATAATGTGCATCTTATTAAGGCTCAAGCTTTTCAGATAACTGGAACTGAGGTCTTCATCAAAGTTCCTGAAGAATCCTAGATACAAACTACCAAAGTTGGAAGGAATTCCAAATCACATTCTCAGCTTCTGAATTTAGACACTCTTCATGTTCTTGTGTCATAATTTTCATAATTTATGGATTTTAGGCAGAAAGTCTCAGATCAAATGGGTTTGGATATATTAGTTGTATGACAGCTCTCATACAACAGAGGATGATAGATGAAGACCGGGAAAGTAAGAGTTTCTTAGAGCAAGGAATTCTTCTCATACGTTCCTAGTTTTTTACACCCAGAAAGAACATAAATGCTAGATAACTAGAATGGAAGAGTTGTCAATCATCCAAACCAAGAAATCAAGACAATTAAAACAAATAGGTAAGTCTTGAAGCTGTCATAGCCCTATATCATATCTGAGGCCAGAGACTGCCCGCACGTGACAGCACATATGACTGGCCTCAGATATGACAGTAGAGTTGACTGAAACATAATTAGAGATTGTCAATGAAAAAAACTATGAAAACATGACTCAAAAGAATGGACTCAGTTCTAAGTATCTCATTTGACAGAATACAAAATTGAATATTAAAAAAAAAAAAAACATTTCATAGCCACACATTACCCACTCTTTTTATGTAATAGCATAGAAAAAGAAGTAATAATTTTGCTAGGAAGAATGGACTTCAGAGGGATTCATCCTCAGGATCCCAGAAGACAGCCTAAGAGGCAGCCTGAAAAAACTCATGAAATTCTACATTAATTTTTTCATCTTCATCTGGCTTGCCTGCTGCAGAACTAGAGTTTTCCACAACCACAGCAGAAGCAAAGGCTCCTCCACTCTCTCCTTTCTCCAGGGTTCAGAGCCCTATTCTCATCACAAAACATATTCCACTATCTGTCAACCTCAATGCAGGAACATTATGCAGTGGAATTCCTTTGGAAAGCAACTTTTTAAAAGTTAAACCCAACTAAAATAAATGCCATTAGATTCATCCACTGCACATATAGTAGTCTCACCTGTGGTAAGTTTTGAAATAGTTAACACTTTGTTTTCTGATAGATTCTTGCAAAACTTCAGACTTACTGCCACAAAATTCTTCTCCAACTTGCATCAGCCTATAACAATAAAACAAAGTTTAGAAATATTTATTGATTTATTAATGCCACTGTTCCAACCTGAATTACTAGTCTCAATCATTACCATGAGCATACATGTATCTCCATAAAAGGAAAACACCAATGTTAAGTTGCAAACGCTTCACTCTTCCCTAAAAGTCCATGTCTCATTTCCTTCCAAATCCTTTCATAATGTCCCATACACATAGAGACAAAGAGCCATAAGCAAAATAAATGTCTTTTTGAGATCCCATTATGCAGGGCAAGCTGTAGAGCTCACATTCTGAATCCATCCTTTTATTACCAAAACAGAAGAATATAATATTGTACAGGTTAGCAGTACCACAGTATTTCACTGCTCTTGACTGAGAGTCTGTTTAAAAGCTTTTCGAAACATCAAAATTGTAAGATCTGCACATCTGAAATCTTAAAGGTGGAGAATACTGAAATCATATCTCACTTAAGCACTACTTGAACAGCAAAGCAATTCATGCCACCTCTCCCAAACACATCCTCACAAACTGCCACATAGAATCATAGAATGGTTCAGGTTGGAAGGGACCTTAAAGATCATCTAGTTCCAACCTCCCTGCCATCAGCAGGGACACCTTCCACTAGATCAGGTTGCTCAAAGCCTCATCCAGCCTGGCCTTAAACACTTCCAGTGAGGGGGCAGCCACGGCTTCTCTGGGCAACCTCTTCCAGTATCAGACCACCTTCACAGTGAAAGAAGTGCTCTTCAAACTATGAGTAGGTATGAACAAAGTCAGCATCAGAATGTAAATATCAGCCATAATTAACTGTGCTGTTTATCAGAGTTCAAGTTTGTGCACATGTATGAAGCAGTCTTATGACCACATCAGCGTACCTGCTGATAACATCAAGTACAAATATGAAGTCGTCATATTTGAAGCTAGACAGATCTGTTCCCAGAAGATATGTTTTCACTTTCAATTGAACATCCTACAAAACACAAACAAGTTTTTGTATGCTTAATACACTAAAGACAAAAAGGCAAAGGCTCAGGTGCCTGTTTCATCCGCACTTTTCGGTTTGTTTACACTTGTAACTTCTTTTTGAGATGTAGACAAAAACTCCATTTTCTGTAACATGAATGATTTCTCATTGACCTTCTAAAGTATTATTATAATCAGTTTCTTTAACACTCTGTAACATTAGGACAATCCTAGATGCTTTATTGTCACTGCAAAAACAGATCTCTAGATTACAGTTCACCCATGGAAAAGGTTTACAGCTTTTTCATCATACATTTGAGGTCTCACTGCACATCAAACAGATCCAGCAGTCAGAACAGGAATACTGTGAAACCAGGTTCACAGGACTTCAGGTTCTCCATAGCTATGGTTATACTAGAAACATGAAGTCGTATGTCTGTGCTAACAGAGAAAAACACATGAGAATAAAATAGATTGTGGAGCAGCACACAGGTTGGGAGAAGTGGAATCAAGCTGAAAGTCATGTTACTACGTTTTGGTATCTTGACTGAGTTTGTAAGCATAGTGACCAAGTAGTAACTGAGTCACAGAAATTATACTTATGTGGTTTTGATATATTTAGCTCAAAATAAATAACTTATAGAAATCCCTGGAGAGACTTCTTTAAGAAGATCAGTATAAATATAAACGTAATTAATACTGGGGGTGGGAGGGGTGGGGTGGGGCAGGTATGGGGGAGATAAATATTTAGGAAAAAACATCAAAACACATACCTGCCATATTCGTGAAAGACCATGTTCCAATTTCTTTTTTACATAGCTGCGGTCAAAACTGCTGTCTTCAGTTCCAATCACACTGCTGACATCTGAAACTGAAGGTGAAAGCTATTGTAGATATTTCCAACAGCCTTGAAATGTATCCTTGTTTTCTACCCATAATGAAACTTCTGCCTTAGCCATTATCATATTATCCATTATGCAAACTCCAGGAGAGCTCCATTGCTCTAAGCTTTTGAAAGCAAATTAATAAAGCACATATAAATATTATATGCTATTGCAGACCAGGAGAGTTTCTGATTGTTTTTATGTAAGCAAGATACCCCATTCAATAAAAGGAAAGCAAATATGAGATATAACAGATACTGATATTTCGAATACAAAAGATAAAGTTGAATGCTAAAGTGAGCACTGCTTATCCTCTGTAACAAGATTCTCTTAAGATATTCTACCTGTGTAGGCAAGAATCAAGAACTTAAAAATTTCAGAAGCAAGATTTTTAATTTTCTGCCTCAGTAAATCCTGTCAGCAAGTCTGAGGAAATACACGGACACTTTTTCCATAAACTATGCAAACAATGTAGCATGCCCTTTATGGTCCAGAGCCATAAAGAACTTACATCTGCCTTCCATCTGCCAGCGCTAAGAAATTTCTTGTCAACAATGTAAGTGCTCTTTCCACATCAAGCCTTGCCCTGAATCCAGACCTTGCAATCTAGATGAGTATCATGTGAGTATCATGAGCACCATACTAATGAGTCCAGTATGGAATGGGAAGCTGGATACAAGACTTTAATCAACCTTTCCAGATGTGTGCAGAACAGACCTCTGCAGCACTGAATATTTAAGACCAGGAAGGAAAGAGCTGCTAACTGAACAACAACAGTTATGACTGCTATCATAGCTGACAACTCAATTAAACAAAAGAACAAAAGAGCACAGTGGAGTCTGACCACATTCTGATCATGTCTTCTTCAAATCATCCAGTGCTCACTATCAAGGGAGCAGTTTCCTTCTGTAACAGTCATTAATCCTAACTAGCACTTACCAATGTTTCACAGTCCCAGTCCTAGGCCAGACTCTCTGTAAGTAGAAGAGCATGATATGCATCTTCCTTCTCCCCATCAACCATCTGTTTTATGCTTTGAACTTTTTCAGAGTACGTTTCTCAGAACAAGAACTATTTGCATGTCCCGTGTAAATAAAAAAAGAAAAATTCTAAATGTATATATAATCTATTATATGAATGCTTACATAATATGTGACCATAATAGGAACAACAAAAACATGAAACTTCCAATGCCTGCGGCTCCATTTACATTAAGAAAATATTGGGAATATGGTTACTCAGAAGGATGATGGCCTTGCTTAATTTCTTTCAAGTGGAGCTATTTGTTGTGTCTGGACATGTTATTAAGTAATAATCTTTATCAAACATTAAGGAAACTTCATCTGCAAGCCAGGGTTTATGATAGTGAACATAGGACCACTACCAAGAAGAATCTTCAAGCCAGTTAAGTTAAAATTAGTCTGCCCATGAGGCTAGAGCTCAAGAATACAGAGCCAGTACAATACTATATACAGGGAGAGGGTAAAAGCTCTGATACTTTCAATTGAGTAACAACTCCTCACAATTAAAAACAATTAAAAACATAATAAAACACGTTCTGGAATTTGGGCTTATATTAGTATTATTCAGTTCTCCAAGGCCACCAAGCTGTGTTCAACTCTTTCCTGTATAAAGTCATTGGGACTGTTTTTGCAGGTAGACTGAGAATTTACCCTGACTACTCAAAATGGGAAGATAAAAGCCTGCTTGATGTGAAAAAAAGATTCAAACTTAATTTCATACTGTATCTACTGTTGCAGGGCACTCAAAGAAAATTTTTCTTATAAAAGAAAAATCATAAAACAAATATTAGCCACTGTATTCGTAAATTATAATTTAGTAACCGTACCTAAATACGCTCCTCTTCTCCTGAAAGCAATAATTCTGACAAATGCATTTTCAAAAGTGATCTATCATGGAAGATTAAACAAAATATAAACAGAAAGAATAATCCAACTGGAGAAACACTAAGCAGATTTATCCTTTCTCTGACGACATGAGTAAAGAAAACCAGCTATGTTAGTCACAGCACACACTTCAGAAGTTTCTGCAACCTCCTCTCTTCTATGCTTTTGCAGGGCAAAGCCAAGCCTAAACAAGTCAGTAGTTGACTGTTCTCAGTAGTCAGTCTCAGCAGTTTGACCTGTTCTCAAGATTAAGACCATAGTACTTGTCCTCATGAACTGCCATTTATGAAGGAATGGTTGGACAGAGTTATATGGATGTTATTGTTCAATAAAAATCCACGCAATATATTCTCTGGTAACCTACCAGTGCTCCTGGTTTACGGCTAGTCATGCTAAGAGGTCTTGTTTCCAGTCTTTTAATGAACTGTACTGTAGCTAATTTCACACATGCAAGCAAATGAATTTAAGATAATTTCCTTGAGAGCTCAGAAGGTTGTGATCAGTGGTGCAGAATCTAGTTGGAGGCCTGTAACTAGTGGTGTTCCTCAGGGGTCAGTACTGGGTACAGTCTTGCTTAACATCTTCATGGATAATCTAGATGTAGGGATAGCATCCACCTTCAGCAAGTTTGCTGATG
>NW_010328035.1:0-5355 GCF_000700745.2 Antrostomus carolinensis | reverse complement strand
AGATATTAGGAAGAAATTCTTAGCTGTGAGGTTGGTCAGACACTGGAACAGGCAGCCCAGAGAAGCTGTGGATGCTTCCTCCCTGGAAGGGTTCAAGGCCAGGTTGGATGAGGCTTTGAGCAATCTGGTCTAGTGGAAGGTGTCCCTGCTGATGGCAGGGGGGGCTTGGACTAGATGATCTCCCTTCCAACTCAAACCATTCTATGATTCTATGATTTTATGAAAATCAGAGCATCCTCTCCGCACGTGCAGCCTCTGGCTGCCTGGGACATGTGTGACACCATCAGGGCTGGCTTGGGATTTGCTTCTCATTGGGGTGGATCAAGAGGGATCACAGCTCCAAAGCTTGGGGCTTGGAGCCTGACAAAAGGTCATGGCATCAGTAGTGACTATGGGACAGTCTTGGGGTCAAGAGTGACTATGGGAGGGTCGTGGGGTCAACAGTGACAAGAGAGTCCCTGCTACCTGGGACATGATTGAGCTGCTCCTGCACCCCAACCCACATGGTTCTTATCCCATCCAACGTGGATCACCTGAGCACATCACACCAGCATCTTCCCGGTGGTCACAGCTGTTGGATCCCCACAGCCTGGTCTGGCATTGGGAGAGGGTGGCTTCTGTCCCTGTGCAGTTCACATTATCCAGCCAGATGCGACCAGACCCTTGCCCGAAGTGAGCCGAGCCCGGGGCCGAGATGGCCGTCCCACAGCCCAGCTGGCGGCAGACCACTGCTGCCTCGGCCAGGCTCCAGCCATTGTCACACACCGTCCCCCACTGATGGTGGTGGAGCACCTCCACGCGCCCCGCGCAGCGGCTGGGACCGTTCTCCAGGCGCACGTGAGCTGATGTGTCGTCTGGTGTGGCTGTACCTGGTGTGGCCATGTCTGGTGTGGCTGTGCCTGCTCGTGACAAGAGACATAAGGGGAACATCAGACCAGGTATCCCTCAAGGTGCCCCTTCTTGCCACCATGGTGAGACCCGTGCTGGAGGATGTTCCCCTGTGTTTTGCCTGGGGAAGTTCCCATGTCCACAAAGAGCTGCTGAGAAATTCTGAAAGTTTGGGGATAAAAAGTTCAGGTGTGGGCAAAACCAGCCGTGCAACCTCAGAGCCTGCACAACACGTTCAACGTGAGCAGAAGAAAACCATAAATGGCTGCAATCCTTTGTTTTAGTCCTCCCAGGTGGACATCCATGAACCCTTCACGTGGCCACAGTCACCCCTGAAGGGAGAGATTTTCTGCAGACCCCCTTTCCTGCTTCCCCTTCTTCAAAAACACTTCAAGGCCCACCTTCCCCTCATCCTTGCACAGCCTGTGGGCTCCTGGTTCCCATAGTGTGGTGGGTTGGGACCTTGCTAGGAGCATCTAGCACCTGGTATGGTGCTTCCCCTCTTTCCTTGGTGCCCATTGTTCCTTTTACCCCTGCTGCTCCTTACTCTCATGGACCTGTGTGCTAAAGAGTGTCAGCATGGCATCTTGTAGGAGATGGGCCAAGGGGGTCAAGGTCACCCACCCAGGTGAGTGCTGCCCAGCCCTTGGCTGCAGCTGTGAAACCAGTGCAGTTCCCTGGAGCAGAACATCCTCTGCTGAACTTCTGCTCCACAAGGACAATGTTACCTGTGCACATGACGCTGGCGTCCTCTCCATGGTCGCAGTTGCTGACACCCCAAGGTCTAGCCGGGCATTCGGAGAGGGCAGCTTCGGTCCCACTGCACTGAACGTTGTCCAGCCAAATGGGGCCTGATCCTTTGCCAAAGTGAGCTGCACCGTAGGCTGAGACTGCTGTCCCACAGCCCAGCTGCCGACACACCACCATGGCATCAGGGAAGCTCCAGTCATCATCACACACAGTTCCCCACTGGTGGTCGTGCATCACCTCGACTCTCCCAGAGCAGTGGTTCGGGCCGTTTGCCAGGCGGAGCTCTGCAGGACCAGCGTGCATGACCGTAGGGTGGCTGGATGACTCTACGGTGGGCACAAGAGGTGCACCATGAAAACCCCCTTGGTTCTCATTTCTGCAAGACCATTCTGCAACCCATCATGGTTGTTGGCTGCATCCAGTTGCTATCAACGTGCAGCCACGTCCAGACCAGGATGGGAGTGATGCCACATGGTCCTAGCAACCCATGGTCTTTCCAGCTTTGGCTGGAGATCTTTGAGGGTGCTGGGACAGGAGAAGGAGGAAAGCTTTTTTTTCCTTGTGTCCTCTTTGCAGGTGGAGGTGACAACCAAGGGGGCTCAGCACACCCATGGGTCGATGTCTCTTGGGACAATTCTGGCAGAGGTGGCTGCAGCATCTACCAATTGCCGTGAGCACCTGCACCTCAATCAGCCACCAGGTCCTGCTCACCACAGTGGTATGTGATGCACAAGAGGTCCCTACATCTCACCGAGACATTGTTCAGCATCTTAGGAAGGTAGAGTTGACACAGATAACCATTACAGGTTGTCCAGAGAGGTGGTAGATGCCCCATCCCTGGAAATATTCAAGGTCAGGTTGTGTGGGGCTCTGAACAACCTGATCTGGTTGAAGATGTCCCTGCTCACTGCAGGGGGGGTTGGACTAGATGACTTTGAAAGGCCCTTCAACCCAAACCAGTCTATGATCCTATGATTCAGGGCAAGTTTAGGTTGGCCATGAGGAGAAGGTTCTTGAGGCAGAGGGTGGTGGAGCACTGGAACAGGCTCCCCAGGGAGGTGCTCATGGCACCAAGCCTGACAAGATTCCAGCAGCATTTGGCCAAGGCCCTCAGGGACATGGTGTGAATGTTGGGATTGTCCTGTGCAGGGACAGGAGTTGGACTGGATGATCCTTGTGGGCCCCTTCCAGCTCACAATGTTCTATGATTCCATGATGATTCTATGATTTCAGCCCTGCTTCCCAAATCGCTCCCTACCCTCTTGTATGAGAGAAACCACAAGACCGTCCCTTGCTGGTCCCATGGGTGCTCTCTGCTGCAAGGAGCTTTTGGAAAATTGCTGGGGCAACACTCCTTGTGAGGGAATTGCTTTGTGGAACATGGGTCGTTGTCCCCCTCCACCCCATAATTTCCACAGGGCATTACCTGAGCACACCACACCGGCATCTTCACCATGGTGGCAGTTGTTCTTTCCCCAGCCCTTCGTTCTGCAGTAAGACAGGGCGACCTCCGTCCCTGTGCAGTTGACATCGTCCAACCAGATGGGACCAGGTCCTGTCCTGAAATGCCCAGCCCCAGGGGCTGACAGCGCCACGCCACAGCCCAGCTGCCGGCACACCACGCCAGCATCCTGCAGGTCCCAGTGGTCATCACACACTGTTCCCCACTGGTGCTGGTAGTAGACCTCAACCCTGCCAGCGCAGCGGTGTGGGCCATCTGAGAGGCGGAGAGGAACCCGCTGGGAAGCAACAGGGTCTACAAGAGGGATATGGAGATGGTTTGGTGAGAAGAGCAGCGCTGGGAAAGGCTGCATCACTTCCATGAGCTTCACAAACCCTCTACAAATGGCAGTGGCTTGGTGAACCATGGACATGCTTCTCCTTTGGCTCAAAGACAAGCCAAAAAAACCCCCCAAAAATTCAATCCAGGAGAGAAAGTTCTCTGCAAACCTCTTCTTTGAAAGACAATTCTCCATAAAGCAGCTTCAGATTTTTTTTTGGTGTGGTATTCCCAATAAATGGGAAGGAAAATACTGCCAGTTGGATTGGGAACTCAGAAAGTGTATGTAGGGATGGCTGCCCACTATCTGATGGAAAGGGAGGTCTGTCTGTCTGCAACCTGGTGCTTTAATTAGTGATTTGTGTGATGCAAAAGAGAAGAGGAGGCTGAGGGGAGACCTTCTCATCATCTACAACTACCTGAAAGGAGGTAGTGATAGAACAAGATTAAATGGCCTCAAGTTGCACCAAGGGAGGAACA
This sequence comes from Antrostomus carolinensis, assembly GCF_000700745.2. NCBI lineage: Eukaryota > Metazoa > Chordata > Aves > Caprimulgiformes > Caprimulgidae > Antrostomus > Antrostomus carolinensis. The sequence goes on along the minus strand of NW_010328035.1, from coordinate 1,457 downwards.
GATTGGATGTCAGGAAGAACTTCTTCACTAAAAGGGTCATCAAGCAATAGAATGGGCTGCCTAGGGAGGTGGTTGAGTCCCCATCCCTGGAGGTATTTGAAAGACAGGTAGATGAGGTGCTCAGAGATCTGGTTTCATAGTGGACAGGTACAGTTGGACTCGATGATCTCAAAGGGTTTTTTCCAACCAAATGATTCTGTGATTTGGAAACTGCGTGGCAAATTGACCCCCTGGCCAAGTGGTGGTGTCTCTTAGAGGAGAGCTTTGCATGGGCTGAAACTAGAGCAAGAGAGGTAAATATGAGATGTTTCATCGCTGCAGTAGGCAGCACTAGAGTGGCCAAGCTGCTGTGGGATGCCCAGGTTAGGGTCTGGGTAGCGGTTGAAGCATCTTTTGGAGAAGGAGAAGAAAAATAGCCCTGGAACAGGCTGGCCAGAGAGGTTGTGGTGTCTCCTTCTCTGGAGATGTTCAAAACCTGCCTGGACACTTTCCTGTGTAACCTGGAGTAGGGAACCTGGTTTAGCAGGGGGCTGGACTGGCTGATCTCCTGAGGTCCCTTCCAGCCCCTGCAATTCTGTGATTCTGTGAAATGAAGCAGGTAGAGGCAGAAAAAAATTAAGAAAAGCTCCTTGGCATCTCACTTGGCGGAAGAATTGGTCACCTCCTGGACAGTCCCCATGTCTGCAGGGTGCAGAGCAGAAGAAACGTTCCTGTTTGCGCTGGAGTGAAGAGGACTTTGTGCCCTTTGTAAACGAACGGGCTGGCCCTGAAGAGGTGGCCAACACAAACAAGCAATTTCTGGTCTTAATCGTCACCAGTTGGGAAGGCTCCAAGCATTTCCCAACCCCTCTGTCCAAGGGAGCCAGGTCTCCTTCCCCATCCACCACTTTTATCTTCCTTTCAAAGGCTGGTGAGTCAAAGGAAGCTTTGCCCTGTTCATGTCCAAGCCTAGTCCCCTCCATTCCTGAAGATCACCAACCCCTTCTTTCTCCTAGGATGCTCCTTCTCCTGTGCAAGAGCCACTTACCACAGATGAACATCAGGTAGATGAGGAGACCTGCTCCGGTGAAGCCAGCCAGGTTCCAGCGTCCCAAAAACCCCATGCCCATCACATAGGCTTGAGGGCAAGTGACCATCCCAACTGGAGCTGCAAGCTGAGCTGGGTGCTGTGGGTGGTGACAGCAGTGTCCCCTCCTCTGCCGTGATGTGACCCAGTGCTCATCCCTCCTCCTGCTCTGACCCCTCCTCCTGGTTGTCCCCGGGATTTTTTTTTTTTTTCCCTCTGGTTTGAAGTGGTTTTAGTGTCTCCACAGCACCTGAGCCATGTCTGCTCTGAGGTTCCTGCTGTTCCCAGAAGCATCTGCCCCGTTTTATCTCCACCTACCTGGTCACCGGCTGCAGATCTGGCAGCAGGAGGATTTGCAACCATAGAATCACAGACTGGTTTGGGCTGGAAG